>NW_028254716.1:0-48831 GCF_964263255.1 Lissotriton vulgaris | reverse complement strand
CACCCCCCCATTACGTCATGCTTCAGAAATGTGGAAAATGGTCCGTTTTCAAATGTTTTTATTTTGAACGTCAGTTCACATTTGTAGGTGGATCATCAGTGTTAGAGCTAAAATTAGCATGTTTAAAGTGATTTTCATGCTTCCAGGGGCCCAAAACACAAGATTTATGGAATGGTTAAAAGTGCATGAAAATGGCCAATTTACTCACTCTGAGTTCTCAAAAAGGGTTTCTTCACCCCGGGAAGTTAATTAAATACCATTTGGAGGCATTAATGTTCGAGCAAAAACGGCTGATTTTCGACAAAAGAGATAACACCCCCCCATTACGTCATGCTTCAGAAATGTGAAAATGGTCCGTTTTCAAATGTTTTATTTTTGAACGTCAGTTCACATTTGTAGGTGGATCATCAGTGTTAGAGCTAAAATTAGCATGTTTAAAGTGATTTTCATGCTTCCAGGGGCCCAAAACACAAGATTTATGGAATGGTTAAAAGTGCATGAAAATGGCCAATTACTCACTCTGAGTTCTCAAAAAGGGTTTCTTCACCCGGGAAGTTAATTAAATACCATTTGGAGGCATTTAATGTTCGAGCAAAAACGGCTGATTTTCGACAAAAGAGATAACACCCCCCCATTACGTCATGCTTCAGAAATGTGGAAAATGGTCCGTTTTCAAATGTTTTATTTTTGAACGTCAGTTCACATTTGTAGGTGGATCATCAGTGTTAGAGCTAAAATTAGCATGTTTAAAGTGATTTTCATGCTTCCAGGGGCTCGGGAAGTTAATTAAATACCATTTGGAGGCATTTAATGTTCGAGCAAAAACGGCTGATTTTCGACAAAAGAGATAACACCCCCCCATTACGTCATGCTTCAGAAATGTGGAAAATGGTCCGTTTTCAAATGTTTTATTTTTGAACGTCAGTTCACATTTGTAGGTGGATCATCAGTGTTAGAGCTAAAATTAGCATGTTTAAAGTGATTTTCATGCTTCAGGGGCTCGGGAAGTTAATTAAATACCATTTGGAGGCATTTAATGTTCGAGCAAAAACGGCTGATTTTCGACAAAAGAGATAACACCCCCCCATTACGTCATGCTTCAGAAATGTGGAAAATGGTCCGTTTTCAAATGTTTTATTTTTGAACGTCAGTTCACATTTGTAGGTGGATCATCAGTGTTAGAGCTAAAATTAGCATGTTTAAAGTGATTTTCATGCTTCCAGGGGCCCAAAACACAAGATTTATGGAATGGTTAAAAGTGCATGAAAATGGCCAATTTACTCACTCTGAGTTCTCAAAAAGGGTTTCTTCACCCGGGAAGTTAATTAAATACCATTTGGAGGCATTTAATGTTCGAGCAAAAACGGCTGATTTTCGACAAAAGAGATAACACCCCCCCATTACGTCATGCTTCAGAAATGTGGAAAATGGTCCGTTTTCAAATGTTTTATTTTGAACGTCAGTTCACATTTGTAGGTGGATCATCAGTGTTAGAGCTAAAATTAGCATGTTTAAAGTGATTTTCATGCTTCCAGGGGCTCGGGAAGTTAATTAAATACCATTTGGAGGCAATTTAATGTTCGAGCAAAAACGGCTGATTTTCGACAAAAGAGATAACACCCCCCCATTACGTCATGCTTCAGAAATGTGGAAAATGGTCCGTTTTCAAATGTTTTATTTTTGAACGTCAGTTCACATTTGTAGGTGGATCATCAGTGTTAGAGCTAAAATTAGCATGTTTAAAGTGATTTCATGCTTCCAGGGGCCCAAAACACAAGATTTATGGAATGGTTAAAAGTGCATGAAAATGGCCAATTTACTCACTCTGAGTTCTCAAAAAGGGTTTCTTCACCCCGGGAAGTTAATTAAATACCATTTGAGGCATTTAATGTTCGAGCAAAAACGGCTGATTTTCGACAAAAGAGATAACACCCCCCCATTACGTCATGCTTCAGAAATGTGGAAAATGGTCCGTTTTCAAATGTTTTATTTTTGAACGTCAGTTCACATTTGTAGGTGGATCATCAGTGTTAGAGCTAAAATTAGCATGTTTAAAGTGATTTTCATGCTTCCAGGGGCCCAAAACACAAGATTTATGGAATGGTTAAAAGTGCATGAAAATGGCCAATTTACTCACTCTGAGTTCTCAAAAAGGGTTTCTTCACCCCGGGAAGTTAATTAAATACCATTTGGAGGCATTTAATGTTCGAGCAAAAACGGCTGATTTTCGACAAAAGAGATAACACCCCCCATTACGTCATGCTTCAGAAATGTGGAAAATGGTCCGTTTTCAAATGTTTTATTTTTGAACGTCAGTTCACATTTGTAGGTGGATCATCAGTGTTAGAGCTAAAATTAGCATGTTTAAAGTGATTTTCATGCTTCCAGGGGCCCAAAACACAAGATTTATGGAATGGTTAAAAGTGCATGAAAATGGCCAATTTACTCACTCTGAGTTCTCAAAAAGGGTTTCTTCACCCCGGGAAGTTAATTAAATACCATTTGGAGGCATTTAATGTTCGAGCAAAAACGGCTGATTTTCGACAAAAGAGATAACACCCCCCCCATTACGTCATGCTTCAGAAATGTGGAAAATGGTCCGTTTTCAAATGTTTTATTTTTGAACGTCAGTTCACATTTGTAGGTGGATCATCAGTGTTAGAGCTAAAATTAGCATGTTTAAAGTGATTTTCATGCTTCCAGGGGCCCAAAACACAAGATTTATGGAATGGTTAAAAGTGCATGAAAATGGCCAATTTACTCACTCTGAGTTCTCAAAAAGGGTTTCTTCACCCCGGGAAGTTAATTAAATACCATTTGGAGGCATTTAATGTTCGAGCAAAAACGGCTGATTTCGACAAAAGAGATAACACCCCCCCATTACGTCATGCTTCAGAAATGTGGAAAATGGTCCGTTTTCAAATGTTTTATTTTTGAACGTCAGTTCACATTTGTAGGTGGATCATCAGTGTTAGAGCTAAAATTAGCATGTTTAAAGTGATTTTCATGCTTCCAGGGGCTCTGGGAAGTTAATTAAATACCATTTGGAGGCATTTAATGTTCGAGCAAAAACGGCTGATTTTCGACAAAAGAGATAACACCCCCCCATTACGTCATGCTTCAGAAATGTGGAAAATGGTCCGTTTTCAAATGTTTTATTTTTGAACGTCAGTTCACATTTGTAGGTGGATCATCAGTGTTAGAGCTAAAATTAGCATGTTTAAAGTGATTTTCATGCTTCCAGGGGCCCAAAACACAAGATTTATGGAATGGTTAAAAGTGCATGAAAATGGCCAATTTACTCACTCTGAGTTCTCAAAAAGGGTTTCTTCACCCCGGGAAGTTAATTAAATACCATTTGGAGGCATTTAATGTTCGAGCAAAAACGGCTGATTTTCGACAAAAGAGATAACACCCCCCCATTACGTCATGCTTCAGAAATGTGGAAAATGGTCCGTTTTCAAATGTTTTATTTTTGAACGTCAGTTCACATTTGTAGGTGGATCATCAGTGTTAGAGCTAAAATTAGCATGTTTAAAGTGATTTTCATGCTTCCAGGGGCTCGGGAAGTTAATTAAATACCATTTGGAGGCATTTAATGTTCGAGCAAAAACGGCTGATTTTCGACAAAAGAGATAACACCCCCCCATTACGTCATGCTTCAGAAATGTGGAAAATGGTCCGTTTTCAAATGTTTTATTTTTGAACGTCAGTTCACATTTGTAGGTGGATCATCAGTGTTAGAGCTAAAATTAGCATGTTTAAAGTGATTTTCATGCTTCCAGGGGCCCAAAACACAAGATTTATGGAATGGTTAAAAGTGCATGAAAATGGCCAATTTACTCACTCTGAGTTCTCAAAAAGGGTTTCTTCACCCCGGGAAGTTAATTAAATACCATTTGGAGGCATTTAATGTTCGAGCAAAAACGGCTGATTTTCGACAAAAGAGATAACACCCCCCCATTACGTCATGCTTCAGAAATGTGGAAAATGGTCCGTTTTCAAATGTTTATTTTTGAACGTCAGTTCACATTTTGTAGGTGGATCATCAGTGTTAGAGCTAAAATTAGCATGTTTAAAGTGATTTTCATGCTTCCAGGGGCTCGGGAAGTTAATTAAATACCATTTGGAGGCATTTAATGTTCGAGCAAAAACGGCTGATTTTCGACAAAAGAGATAACACCCCCCCATTACGTCATGCTTCAGAAATGTGGAAAATGGTCAGTTTTCAAATGTTTTATTTTTGAACGTCAGTTCACATTTGTAGGTGGATCATCAGTGTTAGAGCTAAAATTAGCATGTTTAAAGTGATTTTCATGCTTCCAGGGGCTCGGGAAGTTAATTAAATACCATTTGGAGGCATTTAATGTTCGAGCAAAAACGGCTGATTTTCGACAAAAGAGATAACACCCCCCCATTACGTCATGCTTCAGAAATGTGGAAAATGGTCCGTTTTCAAATGTTTTATTTTTGAACGTCAGTTCACATTTGTAGGTGGATCATCAGTGTTAGAGCTAAAATTAGCATGTTTAAAGTGATTTTCATGCTTCCAGGGGCTCGGGAAGGTTAATTAAATACCATTTGGAGGCATTTAATGTTCGAGCAAAAACGGCTGATTTTCGACAAAAGAGATAACACCCCCCCATTACGTCATGCTTCAGAAATGTGGAAAATGGTCCGTTTTCAAATGTTTTATTTTTGAACGTCAGTTCACATTTGTAGGTGGATCATCAGTGTTAGAGCTAAAATTAGCATGTTTAAAGTGATTTTCATGCTTCCAGGGGCTCGGGAAGTTAATTAAATACCATTTGGAGGCATTTAATGTTCGAGCAAAAACGGCTGATTTTCGACAAAAGAGATAACACCCCCCCATTACGTCATGCTTCAGAAATGTGGAAAATGGTCCGTTTTCAAATGTTTTATTTTGAACGTCAGTTCACATTTGTAGGTGGATCATCAGTGTTAGAGCTAAAATTAGCATGTTTAAAGTGATTTTCATGCTTCCAGGGGCCCAAAACACAAGATTTATGGAATGGTTAAAAGTGCATGAAAATGGCCAATTTACTCACTCTGAGTTCTCAAAAAGGTTTCTTCACCCCGGGAAGTTAATTAAATACCATTTGGAGGCATTTAATGTTCGAGCAAAAACGGCTGATTTTCGACAAAAGAGATAACACCCCCCCCATTACGTCATGCTTCAGAAATGTGGAAAATGGTCCGTTTTCAAATGTTTTCTTTTTGAACGTCAGTTCACATTTGTAGGTGGATCATCAGTGTTAGAGCTAAAATTAGCATGTTTAAAGTGATTTTCATGCTTCCAGGGGCCCAAAACACAAGATTTATGGAATGGTTAAAAGTGCATGAAAATGGCCAATTTACTCACTCTGAGTTCTCAAAAAGGGTTTCTTCACCCCGGGAAGTTAATTAAATACCATTTGGAGGCATTTAATGTTCGAGCAAAAACGGCTGATTTTCGACAAAAGAGATAACACCCCCCCATTACGTCATGCTTCAGAAATGTGGAAAATGGTCCGTTTTCAAATGTTTTATTTTTGAACGTCAGTTCACATTTGTAGGTGGATCATCAGTGTTAGAGCTAAAATTAGCATGTTTAAAGTGATTTTCATGCTTCCAGGGGCTCGGGAAGTTAATTAAATACCATTTGGAGGCATTTAATGTTCGAGCAAAAACGGCTGATTTTCGACAAAAGAGATACCACCCCCCCATTACGTCATGCTTCAGAAATGTGGAAAATGGTCCGTTTTCAAATGTTTTATTTTTGAACGTCAGTTCACATTTGTAGGTGGATCATCAGTGTTAGAGCTAAAATTAGCATGTTTAAAGTGATTTTCATGCTTCCAGGGGCTTGGGAAGTTAATTAAATACCATTTGGAGGCATTTAATGTTCGAGCAAAAACGGCTGATTTTCGACAAAAGAGATAACACCCCCCCATTACGTCATGCTTCAGAAATGTGGAAAATGGTCCGTTTTCAAATGTTTTATTTTTGAACGTCAGTTCACATTTGTAGGTGGATCATCAGTGTTAGAGCTAAAATTAGCATGTTTAAAGTGATTTTCATGCTTCCAGGGGCCCAAAACACAAGATTTATGGAATGGTTAAAAGTGCATGAAAATGGCCAATTTACTCACTCTGAGTTCTCAAAAAGGGTTTCTTCACCCCGGGAAGTTAATTAAATACCATTTGGAGGCATTTAATGTTCGAGCAAAAACGGCTGATTTTCGACAAAAGAGATAACACCCCCCCATTACGTCATGCTTCAGAAATGTGGAAAATGGTCCGTTTTCAAATGTTTTATTTTTGAACGTCAGTTCACATTTGTAGGTGGATCATCAGTGTTAGAGCTAAAATTAGCATGTTTAAAGTGATTTTCATGCTTCCAGGGGCTCGGGAAGTTAATTAAATACCATTTGGAGGCATTTAATGTTCGAGCAAAAACGGCTGATTTTCGACAAAAGAGATAACACCCCCCCATTACGTCATGCTTCAGAAATGTGGAAAATGGTCCGTTTTCAAATGTTTTATTTTTGAACGTCAGTTCACATTTGTAGGTGGATCATCAGTGTTAGAGCTAAAATTAGCATGTTTAAAGTGATTTTCATGCTTCCAGGGGCCCAAAACACAAGATTTATGGAATGGTTAAAAGTGCATGAAAATGGCCAATTTACTCACTCTGAGTTCTCAAAAAGGGTTTCTTCACCCCGGGAAGTTAATTAAATACCATTTGGAGGCATTTAATGTTCGAGCAAAAACGGCTGATTTTCGACAAAAGAGATAACACCCCCCCATTACGTCATGCTTCAGAAATGTGGAAAATGGTCCGTTTTCAAATGTTTTATTTTTGAACGTCAGTTCACATTTGTAGGTGGATCATCAGTGTTAGAGCTAAAATTAGCATGTTTAAAGTGATTTTCATGCTTCCAGGGGCTCGGGAAGTTAATTAAATACCATTTGGAGGCATTTAATGTTCGAGCAAAAACGGCTGATTTTCGACAAAAGAGATAACACCCCCCCATTACGTCATGCTTCAGAAATGTGGAAAATGGTCCGTTTTCAAATGTTTTATTTTTGAACGTCAGTTCACATTTGTAGGTGGATCATCAGTGTTAGAGCTAAAATTAGCATGTTTAAAGTGATTTTCATGCTTCCAGGGGCCCAAAACACAAGATTTATGGAATGGTTAAAAGTGCATGAAAATGGCCAATTTACTCACTCTGAGTTCTCAAAAAGGGTTTCTTCACCCCGGGAAGTTAATTAAATACCATTTGGAGGCATTTAATGTTCGAGCAAAAACGGCTGATTTTCGACAAAAGAGATAACACCCCCCCATTACGTCATGCTTCAGAAATGTGGAAAATGGTCCGTTTTCAAATGTTTTATTTTTGAACGTCAGTTCACATTTGTAGGTGGATCATCAGTGTTAGAGCTAAAATTAGCATGTTTAAAGTGATTTTCATGCTTCCAGGGGCTCGGGAAGTTAATTAAATACCATTTGGAGGCATTTAATGTTCGAGCAAAAACGGCTGATTTTCGACAAAAGAGATAACACCCCCCCATTACGTCATGCTTCAGAAATGTGGAAAATGGTCCGTTTTCAAATGTTTTATTTTTGAACGTCAGTTCACATTTGTAGGTGGATCATCAGTGTTAGAGCTAAAATTAGCATGTTTAAAGTGATTTTCATGCTTCCAGGGGCTCGGGAAGTTAATTAAATACCATTTGGAGGCATTTAATGTTCGAGCAAAAACGGCTGATTTTCGACAAAAGAGATAACACCCCCCCATTACGTCATGCTTCAGAAATGTGGAAAATGGTCCGTTTTCAAATGTTTTATTTTTGAACGTCAGTTCACATTTGTAGGTGGATCATCAGTGTTAGAGCTAAAATTAGTATGTTTAAAGTGATTTTCATGCTTCCAGGGGCTCGGGAAGTTAATTAAATACCATTTGGAGGCATTTAATGTTCGAGCAAAAACGGCTGATTTTCGACAAAAGAGATAACACCCCCCCATTACGTCATGCTTCAGAAATGTGGAAAATGGTCCTTTTCAAATGTTTTATTTTTGAACGTCAGTTCACATTTGTAGGTGGATCATCAGTGTTAGAGCTAAAATTAGCATGTTTAAAGTGATTTTCATGCTTCCAGGGGCTCGGGAAGTTAATTAAATACCATTTGGAGGCATTTAATGTTCGAGCAAAAACGGCTGATTTTCGACAAAAGAGATAACACCCCCCCATTACGTCATGCTTCAGAAATGTGGAAAATGGTCCGTTTTCAAATGTTTTATTTTTGAACGTCAGTTCACATTTGTAGGTGGATCATCAGTGTTAGAGCTAAAATTAGCATGTTTAAAGTGATTTTCATGCTTCCAGGGGCTCGGGAAGTTAATTAAATACCATTTGGAGGCATTTAATGTTCGAGCAAAAACGGCTGATTTTCGACAAAAGAGATAACACCCCCCCATTACGTCATGCTTCAGAAATGTGGAAAATGGTCCGTTTTCAAATGTTTTATTTTTGAACGTCAGTTCACATTTGTAGGTGGATCATCAGTGTTAGAGCTAAAATTAGCATGTTTAAAGTGATTTTCATGCTTCCAGGGGCCCAAAACACAAGATTTATGGAATGGTTAAAAGTGCATGAAAATGGCCAATTTACTCACTCTGAGTTCTCAAAAAGGGTTTCTTCACCCCGGGAAGTTAATTAAATACCATTTGGAGGCATTTAATGTTCGAGCAAAAACGGCTGATTTTCGACAAAAGAGATAACACCCCCCCATTACGTCATGCTTCAGAAATGTGGAAAATGGTCCGTTTTCAAATGTTTTATTTTTGAACGTCAGTTCACATTTGTAGGTGGATCATCAGTGTTAGAGCTAAAATTAGCATGTTTAAAGTGATTTTCATGCTTCCAGGGGCCCAAAACACAAGATTTATGGAATGGTTAAAAGTGCATGAAAATGGCCAATTTACTCACTCTGAGTTCTCAAAAAGGGTTTCTTCACCCCGGGAAGTTAATTAAATACCATTTGGAGGCATTTAATGTTCGAGCAAAAACGGCTGATTTTCGACAAAAGAGATAACACCCCCCCCATTACGTCATGCTTCAGAAATGTGGAAAATGGTCCGTTTTCAAATGTTTTATTTTTGAACGTCAGTTCACATTTGTAGGTGGATCATCAGTGTTAGAGCTAAAATTAGCATGTTTAAAGTGATTTTCATGCTTCCAGGGGCCCAAAACCCAAGATTTATGGAATGGTTAAAAGTGCATGAAAATGGCCAATTTACTCACTCTGAGTTCTCAAAAAGGGTTTCTTCACCCCGGGAAGTTAATTAAATACCATTTGGAGGCATTTAATGTTCGAGCAAAAACGGCTGATTTTCGACAAAAGAGATAACACCCCCCCATTACGTCATGCTTCAGAAATGTGGAAAATGGTCCGTTTTCAAATGTTTTATTTTTGAACGTCAGTTCACATTTGTAGGTGGATCATCAGTGTTAGAGCTAAAATTAGCATGTTTAAAGTGATTTTCATGCTTCCAGGGGCTCGGGAAGTTAATTAAATACCATTTGGAGGCATTTAATGTTCGAGCAAAAACGGCTGATTTTCGACAAAAGAGTTAACACCCCCCCATTACGTCATGCTTCAGAAATGTGGAAAATGGTCCGTTTTCAAATGTTTTATTTTTGAACGTCAGTTCACATTTGTAGGTGGATCATCAGTGTTAGAGATAAAATTAGCATGTTTAAAGTGATTTTCATGCTTCCAGGGGCTCGGGAAGTTAATTAAATACCATTTGGAGGCATTTAATGTTCGAGCAAAAACGGCTGATTTTCGACAAAAGAGATAACACCCCCCCATTACGTCATGCTTCAGAAATGTGGAAAATGGTCCATTTTCAAATGTTTTATTTTTGAACGTCAGTTCACATTTGTAGGTGGATCATCAGTGTTAGAGCTAAAATTAGCATGTTTAAAGTGATTTTCATGCTTCCAGGGGCTCGGGAAGTTAATTAAATACCATTTGGAGGCATTTAATGTTCGAGCAAAAACGGCTGATTTTCGACAAAAGAGATAACACCCCCCCATTACGTCATGCTTCAGAAATGTGGAAAATGGTCCGTTTTCAAATGTTTTATTTTTGAACGTCAGTTCACATTTGTAGGTGGATCATCAGTGTTAGAGCTAAAATTAGCATGTTTAAAGTGATTTTCATGCTTCCAGGGGCCCAAAACACAAGATTTATGGAATGGTTAAAAGTGCATGAAAATGGCCAATTTACTCACTCTGAGTTCTCAAAAAGGGTTTCTTCACCCCGGGAAGTTAATTAAATACCATTTGGAGGCATTTAATGTTCGAGCAAAAACGGCTGATTTTCGACAAAAGAGATAACACCCCCCCATTACGTCATGCTTCAGAAATGTGGAAAATGGTCCGTTTTCAAATGTTTTATTTTTGAACGTCAGTTCACATTTGTAGGTGGATCATCAGTGTTAGAGCTAAAATTAGCATGTTTAAAGTGATTTTCATGCTTCCAGGGGCCCAAAACACAAGATTTATGGAATGGTTAAAAGTGCATGAAAATGGCCAATTTACTCACTCTGAGTTCTCAAAAAGGGTTTCTTCACCCCGGGAAGTTAATTAAATACCATTTGGAGGCATTTAATGTTCGAGCAAAAACGGCTGATTTTCGACAAAAGAGATAACACCCCCCCATTACGTCATGCTTCAGAAATGTGGAAAATGGTCCGTTTTCAAATGTTTTATTTTTGAACGTCAGTTCACATTTGTAGGTGGATCATCAGTGTTAGAGCTAAAATTAGCATGTTTAAAGTGATTTTCATGCTTCCAGGGGCCCAAAACACAAGATTTATGGAATGGTTAAAAGTGCATGAAAATGGCCAATTTACTCACTCTGAGTTCTCAAAAAGGGTTTCTTCACCCCGGGAAGTTAATTAAATACCATTTGGAGGCATTTAATGTTCGAGCAAAAACGGCTGATTTTCGACAAAAGAGATAACACCCCCCCATTACGTCATGCTTCAGAAATGTGGAAAATGGTCCGTTTTCAAATGTTTTATTTTTGAACGTCAGTTCACATTTGTAGGTGGATCATCAGTGTTAGAGCTAAAATTAGCATGTTTAAAGTGATTTTCATGCTTCCAGGGGCCCAAAACACAAGATTTATGGAATGGTTAAAAGTGCATGAAAATGGCCAATTTAGTCACTCTGAGTTCTCAAAAAGGGTTTCTTCACCCCGGGAAGTTAATTAAATACCATTTGGAGGCATTTAATGTTCGAGCAAAAACGGCTGATTTTCGACAAAAGAGATAACACCCCCCCATTACGTCATGCTTCAGAAATGTGGAAAATGGTCCGTTTTCAAATGTTTTATTTTTGAACGTCAGTTCACATTTGTAGGTGGATCATCAGTGTTAGAGCTAAAATTAGCATGTTTAAAGTGATTTTCATGCTTCCAGGGGCCCAAAACACAAGATTTATGGAATGGTTAAAAGTGCATGAAAATGGCCAATTTACTCACTCTGAGTTCTCAAAAAGGGTTTCTTCACCCCGGGAAGTTAATTAAATACCATTTGGAGGCATTTAATGTTCGAGCAAAAACGGCTGATTTTCGACAAAAGAGATAACACCCCCCCATTACGTCATGCTTCAGAAATGTGGAAAATGGTCCGTTTTCAAATGTTTTATTTTTGAACGTCAGTTCACATTTGTAGGTGGATCATCAGTGTTAGAGCTAAAATTAGCATGTTTAAAGTGATTTTCATGCTTCCAGGGGCTCGGGAAGTTAATTAAATACCATTTGGAGGCATTTAATGTTCGAGCAAAAACGGCTGATTTTCGACAAAAGAGATAACACCCCCCCATTACGTCATGCTTCAGAAATGTGGAAAATGGTCCGTTTTCAAATGTTTTATTTTTGAACGTCAGTTCACATTTGTAGGTGGATCATCAGTGTTAGAGCTAAAATTAGCATGTTTAAAGTGATTTTCATGCTTCCAGGGGCCCAAAACACAAGATTTATGGAATGGTTAAAAGTGCATGAAAATGGCCAATTTACTCACTCTGAGTTCTCAAAAAGGGTTTCTTCACCCCGGGAAGTTAATTAAATACCATTTGGAGGCATTTAATGTTCGAGCAAAAACGGCTGATTTTCGACAAAAGAGATAACACCCCCCCATTACGTCATGCTTCAGAAATGTGGAAAATGGTCCGTTTTCAAATGTTTTATTTTTGAACGTCAGTTCACATTTGTAGGTGGATCATCAGTGTTAGAGCTAAAATTAGCATGTTTAAAGTGATTTTCATGCTTCCAGGGGCCCAAAACACAAGATTTATGGAATGGTTAAAAGTGCATGAAAATGGCCAATTTAGTCACTCTGAGTTCTCAAAAAGGGTTTCTTCACCCCGGGAAGTTAATTAAATACCATTTGGAGGCATTTAATGTTCGAGCAAAAACGGCTGATTTTCGACAAAAGAGATAACACCCCCCCATTACGTCATGCTTCAGAAATGTGGAAAATGGTCCGTTTTCAAATGTTTTATTTTTGAACGTCAGTTCACATTTGTAGGTGGATCATCAGTGTTAGAGCTAAAATTAGCATGTTTAAAGTGATTTTCATGCTTCCAGGGGCCCAAAACACAAGATTTATGGAATGGTTAAAAGTGCATGAAAATGGCCAATTTACTCACTCTGAGTTCTCAAAAAGGGTTTCTTCACCCCGGGAAGTTAATTAAATACCATTTGGAGGCATTTAATGTTCGAGCAAAAACGGCTGATTTTCGACAAAAGAGATAACACCCCCCCATTACGTCATGCTTCAGAAATGTGGAAAATGGTCCGTTTTCAAATGTTTTATTTTTGAACGTCAGTTCACATTTGTAGGTGGATCATCAGTGTTAGAGCTAAAATTAGCATGTTTAAAGTGATTTTCATGCTTCCAGGGGCTCGGGAAGTTAATTAAATACCATTTGGAGGCATTTAATGTTCGAGCAAAAACGGCTGATTTTCGACAAAAGAGATAACACCCCCCCATTACGTCATGCTTCAGAAATGTGGAAAATGGTCCGTTTTCAAATGTTTTATTTTTGAACGTCAGTTCACATTTGTAGGTGGATCATCAGTGTTAGAGCTAAAATTAGCATGTTTAAAGTGATTTTCATGCTTCCAGGGGCCCAAAACACAAGATTTATGGAATGGTTAAAAGTGCATGAAAATGGCCAATTTACTCACTCTGAGTTCTCAAAAAGGGTTTCTTCACCCCGGGAAGTTAATTAAATACCATTTGGAGGCATTTAATGTTCGAGCAAAAACGGCTGATTTTCGACAAAAGAGATAACACCCCCCCATTACGTCATGCTTCAGAAATGTGGAAAATGGTCCGTTTTCAAATGTTTTATTTTTGAACGTCAGTTCACATTTGTAGGTGGATCATCAGTGTTAGAGCTAAAATTAGCATGTTTAAAGTGATTTTCATGCTTCCAGGGGCCCAAAACACAAGATTTATGGAATGGTTAAAAGTGCATGAAAATGGCCAATTTACTCACTCTGAGTTCTCAAAAAGGGTTTCTTCACCCCGGGAAGTTAATTAAATACCATTTGGAGGCATTTAATGTTCGAGCAAAAACGGCTGATTTTCGACAAAAGAGATAACACCCCCCCCATTACGTCATGCTTCAGAAATGTGGAAAATGGTCCGTTTTCAAATGTTTTATTTTTGAACGTCAGTTCACATTTGTAGGTGGATCATCAGTGTTAGAGCTAAAATTAGCATGTTTAAAGTGATTTTCATGCTTCCAGGGGCTCCGGAAGTTAATTAAATACCATTTGGAGGCATTTAATGTTCGAGCAAAAACGGCTGATTTTCGACAAAAGAGATAACACCCCCCCATTACGTCATGCTTCAGAAATGTGGAAAATGGTCCGTTTTCAAATGTTTTATTTTTGAACGTCAGTTCACATTTGTAGGTGGATCATCAGTGTTAGAGCTAAAATTAGCATGTTTAAAGTGATTTTCATGCTTCCAGGGGCCCAAAACACAAGATTTATGGAATGGTTAAAAGTGCATGAAAATGGCCAATTTACTCACTCTGAGTTCTCAAAAAGGGTTTCTTCACCCCGGGAAGTTAATTAAATACCATTTGGAGGCATTTAATGTTCGAGCAAAAACGGCTGATTTTCGACAAAAGAGATAACACCCCCCCATTACGTCATGCTTCAGAAATGTGGAAAATGGTCCGTTTTCAAATGTTTTATTTTTGAACGTCAGTTCACATTTGTAGGTGGATCATCAGTGTTAGAGCTAAAATTAGCATGTTTAAAGTGATTTTCATGCTTCCAGGGGCTCGGGAAGTTAATTAAATACCATTTGGAGGCATTTAATGTTCGAGCAAAAACGGCTGATTTTCGACAAAAGAGATAACACCCCCCCATTACGTCATGCTTCAGAAATGTGGAAAATGGTCCGTTTTCAAATGTTTTATTTTTGAACGTCAGTTCACATTTGTAGGTGGATCATCAGTGTTAGAGCTAAAATTAGCATGTTTAAAGTGATTTTCATGCTTCCAGGGGCCCAAAACACAAGATTTATGGAATGGTTAAAAGTGCATGAAAATGGCCAATTTACTCACTCTGAGTTCTCAAAAAGGGTTTCTTCACCCCGGGAAGTTAATTAAATACCATTTGGAGGCATTTAATGTTCGAGCAAAAACGGCTGATTTTCGACAAAAGAGATAACACCCCCCCATTACGTCATGCTTCAGAAATGTGGAAAATGGTCCGTTTTCAAATGTTTTATTTTTGAACGTCAGTTCACATTTGTAGGTGGATCATCAGTGTTAGAGCTAAAATTAGCATGTTTAAAGTGATTTTCATGCTTCCAGGGGCCCAAAACACAAGATTTATGGAATGGTTAAAAGTGCATGAAAATGGCCAATTTACTCACTCTGAGTTCTCAAAAAGGGTTTCTTCACCCCGGGAAGTTAATTAAATACCATTTGGAGGCATTTAATGTTCGAGCAAAAACGGCTGATTTTCGACAAAAGAGATAACACCCCCCCATTACGTCATGCTTCAGAAATGTGGAAAATGGTCCGTTTTCAAATGTTTTATTTTTGAACGTCAGTTCACATTTGTAGGTGGATCATCAGTGTTAGAGCTAAAATTAGCATGTTTAAAGTGATTTTCATGCTTCCAGGGGCCCAAAACACAAGATTTATGGAATGGTTAAAAGTGCATGAAAATGGCCAATTTACTCACTCTGAGTTCTCAAAAAGGGTTTCTTCACCCCGGGAAGTTAATTAAATACCATTTGGAGGCATTTAATGTTCGAGCAAAAACGGCTGATTTTCGACAAAAGAGATAACACCCCCCCCATTACGTCATGCTTCAGAAATGTGGAAAATGGTCCGTTTTCAAATGTTTTATTTTTGAACGTCAGTTCACATTTGTAGGTGGATCATCAGTGTTAGAGCTAAAATTAGCATGTTTAAAGTGATTTTCATGCTTCCAGGGGCCCAAAACCCAAGATTTATGGAATGGTTAAAAGTGCATGAAAATGGCCAATTTACTCACTCTGAGTTCTCAAAAAGGGTTTCTTCACCCCGGGAAGTTAATTAAATACCATTTGGAGGCATTTAATGTTCGAGCAAAAACGGCTGATTTTCGACAAAAGAGATAACACCCCCCCATTACGTCATGCTTCAGAAATGTGGAAAATGGTCCGTTTTCAAATGTTTTATTTTTGAACGTCAGTTCACATTTGTAGGTGGATCATCAGTGTTAGAGCTAAAATTAGCATGTTTAAAGTGATTTTCATGCTTCCAGGGGCTCGGGAAGTTAATTAAATACCATTTGGAGGCATTTAATGTTCGAGCAAAAACGGCTGATTTTCGACAAAAGAGATAACACCCCCCCATTACGTCATGCTTCAGAAATGTGGAAAATGGTCCGTTTTCAAATGTTTTATTTTTGAACGTCAGTTCACATTTGTAGGTGGATCATCAGTGTTAGAGCTAAAATTAGCATGTTTAAAGTGATTTTCATGCTTCCAGGGGCTCGGGAAGTTAATTAAATACCATTTGGAGGCATTTAATGTTCGAGCAAAAACGGCTGATTTTCGACAAAAGAGATAACACCCCCCATTACGTCATGCTTCAGAAATGTGGAAAATGGTCCGTTTTCAAATGTTTTATTTTTGAACGTCAGTTCACATTTGTAGGTGGATCATCAGTGTTAGAGCTAAAATTAGCATGTTTAAAGTGATTTTCATGCTTCCAGGGGCTCGGGAAGTTAATTAAATACCATTTGGAGGCATTTAATGTTCGAGCAAAAACGGCTGATTTTCGACAAAAGAGATAACACCCCCCCATTACGTCATGCTTCAGAAATGTGGAAAATGGTCCGTTTTCAAATGTTTTATTTTTGAACGTCAGTTCACATTTGTAGGTGGATCATCAGTGTTAGAGCTAAAATTAGCATGTTTAAAGTGATTTTCATGCTTCCAGGGGCCCAAAACACAAGATTTATGGAATGGTTAAAAGTGCATGAAAATGGCCAATTTACTCACTCTGAGTTCTCAAAAAGGGTTTCTTCACCCCGGGAAGTTAATTAAATACCATTTGGAGGCATTTAATGTTCGAGCAAAAACGGCTGATTTTCGACAAAAGAGATAACACCCCCCCATTACGTCATGCTTCAGAAATGTGGAAAATGGTCCGTTTTCAAATGTTTTATTTTTGAACGTCAGTTCACATTTGTAGGTGGATCATCAGTGTTAGAGCTAAAATTAGCATGTTTAAAGTGATTTTCATGCTTCCAGGGGCCCAAAACACAAGATTTATGGAATGGTTAAAAGTGCATGAAAATGGCCAATTTACTCACTCTGAGTTCTCAAAAAGGGTTTCTTCACCCCGGGAAGTTAATTAAATACCATTTGGAGGCATTTAATGTTCGAGCAAAAACGGCTGATTTTCGACAAAAGAGATAACACCCCCCCATTACGTCATGCTTCAGAAATGTGGAAAATGGTCCGTTTTCAAATGTTTTATTTTTGAACGTCAGTTCACATTTGTAGGTGGATCATCAGTGTTAGAGCTAAAATTAGCATGTTTAAAGTGATTTTCATGCTTCCAGGGGCCCAAAACACAAGATTTATGGAATGGTTAAAAGTGCATGAAAATGGCCAATTTACTCACTCTGAGTTCTCAAAAAGGGTTTCTTCACCCCGGGAAGTTAATTAAATACCATTTGGAGGCATTTAATGTTCGAGCAAAAACGGCTGATTTTCGACAAAAGAGATAACACCCCCCCATTACGTCATGCTTCAGAAATGTGGAAAATGGTCCGTTTTCAAATGTTTTATTTTTGAACGTCAGTTCACATTTGTAGGTGGATCATCAGTGTTAGAGCTAAAATTAGCATGTTTAAAGTGATTTTCATGCTTCCAGGGGCCCAAAACACAAGATTTATGGAATGGTTAAAAGTGCATGAAAATGGCCAATTTACTCACTCTGAGTTCTCAAAAAGGGTTTCTTCACCCCGGGAAGTTAATTAAATATCATTTGGAGGCATTTAATGTTCGAGCAAAAACGGCTGATTTTCGACAAAAGAGATAACACCCCCCCATTACGTCATGCTTCAGAAATGTGGAAAATGGTCCGTTTTCAAATGTTTTATTTTTGAACGTCAGTTCACATTTGTAGGTGGATCATCAGTGTTAGAGCTAAAATTAGCATGTTTAAAGTGATTTTCATGCTTCCAGGGGCTCGGGAAGTTAATTAAATACCATTTGGAGGCATTTAATGTTCGAGCAAAAACGGCTGATTTTCGACAAAAGAGATAACACCCCCCCATTACGTCATGCTTCAGAAATGTGGAAAATGGTCCGTTTTCAAATGTTTTATTTTTGAACGTCAGTTCACATTTGTAGGTGGATCATCAGTGTTAGAGCTAAAATTAGCATGTTTAAAGTGATTTTCATGCTTCCAGGGGCTCGGGAAGTTAATTAAATACCATTTGGAGGCATTTAATGTTCGAGCAAAAACGGCTGATTTTCGACAAAAGAGATAACACCCCCCCATTACGTCATGCTTCAGAAATGTGGAAAATGGTCCGTTTTCAAATGTTTTATTTTTGAACGTCAGTTCACATTTGTAGGTGGATCATCAGTGTTAGAGCTAAAATTAGCATGTTTAAAGTGATTTTCATGCTTCCAGGGGCCCAAAACACAAGATTTATGGAATGGTTAAAAGTGCATGAAAATGGCCAATTTACTCACTCTGAGTTCTCAAAAAGGGTTTCTTCACCCCGGGAAGTTAATTAAATACCATTTGGAGGCATTTAATGTTCGAGCAAAAACGGCTGATTTTCGACAAAAGAGATAACACCCCCCCATTACGTCATGCTTCAGAAATGTGGAAAATGGTCCGTTTTCAAATGTTTTATTTTTGAACGTCAGTTCACATTTGTAGGTGGATCATCAGTGTTAGAGCTAAAATTAGCATGTTTAAAGTGATTTTCATGCTTCCAGGGGCCCAAAACACAAGATTTATGGAATGGTTAAAAGTGCATGAAAATGGCCAATTTACTCACTCTGAGTTCTCAAAAAGGGTTTCTTCACCCCGGGAAGTTAATTAAATACCATTTGGAGGCATTTAATGTTCGAGCAAAAACAGCTGATTTTCGACAAAAGAGATAACACCCCCCCATTACGTCATGCTTCAGAAATGTGGAAAATGGTCCGTTTTCAAATGTTTTATTTTTGAACGTCAGTTCACATTTGTAGGTGGATCATCAGTGTTAGAGCTAAAATTAGCATGTTTAAAGTGATTTTCATGCTTCCAGGGGCCCAAAACACAAGATTTATGGAATGGTTAAAAGTGCATGAAAATGGCCAATTTACTCACTCTGAGTTCTCAAAAAGGGTTTCTTCACCCCGGGAAGTTAATTAAATACCATTTGGAGGCATTTAATGTTCGAGCAAAAACGGCTGATTTTCGACAAAAGAGATAACACCCCCCCATTACGTCATGCTTCAGAAATGTGGAAAATGGTCCGTTTTCAAATGTTTTATTTTTGAACGTCAGTTCACATTTGTAGGTGGATCATCAGTGTTAGAGCTAAAATTAGCATGTTTAAAGTGATTTTCATGCTTCCAGGGGCTCGGGAAGTTAATTAAATACCATTTGGAGGCATTTAATGTTCGAGCAAAAACGGCTGATTTTCGACAAAAGAGATAACACCCCCCCATTACGTCATGCTTCAGAAATGTGGAAAATGGTCCGTTTTCAAATGTTTTATTTTTGAACGTCAGTTCACATTTGTAGGTGGATCATCAGTGTTAGAGCTAAAATTAGCATGTTTAAAGTGATTTTCATGCTTCCAGGGGCCCAAAACACAAGATTTATGGAATGGTTAAAAGTGCATGAAAATGGCCAATTTACTCACTCTGAGTTCTCAAAAAGGGTTTCTTCACCCCGGGAAGTTAATTAAATACCATTTGGAGGCATTTAATGTTCGAGCAAAAACGGCTGATTTTCGACAAAAGAGATAACACCCCCCCATTACGTCATGCTTCAGAAATGTGGAAAATGGTCCGTTTTCAAATGTTTTATTTTTGAACGTCAGTTCACATTTGTAGGTGGATCATCAGTGTTAGAGCTAAAATTAGCATGTTTAAAGTGATTTTCATGCTTCCAGGGGCTCGGGAAGTTAATTAAATACCATTTGGAGGCATTTAATGTTCGAGCAAAAACGGCTGATTTTCGACAAAAGAGATAACACCCCCCCATTACGTCATGCTTCAGAAATGTGGAAAATGGTCCGTTTTCAAATGTTTTATTTTTGAACGTCAGTTCACATTTGTAGGTGGATCATCAGTGTTAGAGCTAAAATTAGCATGTTTAAAGTGATTTTCATGCTTCCAGGGGCTCGGGAAGTTAATTAAATACCATTTGGAGGCATTTAATGTTCGAGCAAAAACGGCTGATTTTCGACAAAAGAGATAACACCCCCCCATTACGTCATGCTTCAGAAATGTGGAAAATGGTCCGTTTTCAAATGTTTTATTTTTGAACGTCAGTTCACATTTGTAGGTGGATCATCAGTGTTAGAGCTAAAATTAGCATGTTTAAAGTGATTTTCATGCTTCCAGGGGCCCAAAACACAAGATTTATGGAATGGTTAAAAGTGCATGAAAATGGCCAATTTACTCACTCTGAGTTCTCAAAAAGGGTTTCTTCACCCCGGGAAGTTAATTAAATACCATTTGGAGGCATTTAATGTTCGAGCAAAAACGGCTGATTTTCGACAAAAGAGATAACACCCCCCCATTACGTCATGCTTCAGAAATGTGGAAAATGGTCCGTTTTCAAATGTTTTATTTTTGAACGTCAGTTCACATTTGTAGGTGGATCATCAGTGTTAGAGCTAAAATTAGCATGTTTAAAGTGATTTTCATGCTTCCAGGGGCCCAAAACACAAGATTTATGGAATGGTTAAAAGTGCATGAAAATGGCCAATTTACTCACTCTGAGTTCTCAAAAAGGGTTTCTTCACCCCGGGAAGTTAATTAAATACCATTTGGAGGCATTTAATGTTCGAGCAAAAACGGCTGATTTTCGACAAAAGAGATAACACCCCCCCATTACGTCATGCTTCAGAAATGTGGAAAATGGTCCGTTTTCAAATGTTTTATTTTTGAACGTCAGTTCACATTTGTAGGTGGATCATCAGTGTTAGAGCTAAAATTAGCATGTTTAAAGTGATTTTCATGCTTCCAGGGGCTCGGGAAGTTAATTAAATACCATTTGGAGGCATTTAATGTTCGAGCAAAAACGGCTGATTTTCGACAAAAGAGATAACACCCCCCCATTACGTCATGCTTCAGAAATGTGGAAAATGGTCCGTTTTCAAATGTTTTATTTTTGAACGTCAGTTCACATTTGTAGGTGGATCATCAGTGTTAGAGCTAAAATTAGCATGTTTAAAGTGATTTTCATGCTTCCAGGGGCTCGGGAAGTTAATTAAATACCATTTGGAGGCATTTAATGTTCGAGCAAAAACGGCTGATTTTCGACAAAAGAGATAACACCCCCCCATTACGTCATGCTTCAGAAATGTGGAAAATGGTCCGTTTTCAAATGTTTTATTTTTGAACGTCAGTTCACATTTGTAGGTGGATCATCAGTGTTAGAGCTAAAATTAGCATGTTTAAAGTGATTTTCATGCTTCCAGGGGCTCGGGAAGTTAATTAAATACCATTTGGAGGCATTTAATGTTCGAGCAAAAACGGCTGATTTTCGACAAAAGAGATAACACCCCCCCATTACGTCATGCTTCAGAAATGTGGAAAATGGTCCGTTTTCAAATGTTTTATTTTTGAACGTCAGTTCACATTTGTAGGTGGATCATCAGTGTTAGAGCTAAAATTAGCATGTTTAAAGTGATTTTCATGCTTCCAGGGGCCCAAAACACAAGATTTATGGAATGGTTAAAAGTGCATGAAAATGGCCAATTTACTCACTCTGAGTTCTCAAAAAGGGTTTCTTCACCCCGGGAAGTTAATTAAATACCATTTGGAGGCATTTAATGTTCGAGCAAAAACGGCTGATTTTCGACAAAAGAGATAACACCCCCCCATTACGTCATGCTTCAGAAATGTGGAAAATGGTCCGTTTTCAAATGTTTTATTTTTGAACGTCAGTTCACATTTGTAGGTGGATCATCAGTGTTAGAGCTAAAATTAGCATGTTTAAAGTGATTTTCATGCTTCCAGGGGCCCAAAACACAAGATTTATGGAATGGTTAAAAGTGCATGAAAATGGCCAATTTACTCACTCTGAGTTCTCAAAAAGGGTTTCTTCACCCCGGGAAGTTAATTAAATACCATTTGGAGGCATTTAATGTTCGAGCAAAAACGGCTGATTTTCGACAAAAGAGATAACACCCCCCCATTACGTCATGCTTCAGAAATGTGGAAAATGGTCCGTTTTCAAATGTTTTATTTTTGAACGTCAGTTCACATTTGTAGGTGGATCATCAGTGTTAGAGCTAAAATTAGCATGTTTAAAGTGATTTTCATGCTTCCAGGGGCCCAAAACACAAGATTTATGGAATGGTTAAAAGTGCATGAAAATGGCCAATTTACTCACTCTGAGTTCTCAAAAAGGGTTTCTTCACCCCGGGAAGTTAATTAAATACCATTTGGAGGCATTTAATGTTCGAGCAAAAACGGCTGATTTTCGACAAAAGAGATAACACCCCCCCATTACGTCATGCTTCAGAAATGTGGAAAATGGTCCGTTTTCAAATGTTTTATTTTTGAACGTCAGTTCACATTTGTAGGTGGATCATCAGTGTTAGAGCTAAAATTAGCATGTTTAAAGTGATTTTCATGCTTCCAGGGGCCCAAAACACAAGATTTATGGAATGGTTAAAAGTGCATGAAAATGGCCAATTTACTCACTCTGAGTTCTCAAAAAGGGTTTCTTCACCCCGGGAAGTTAATTAAATATCATTTGGAGGCATTTAATGTTCGAGCAAAAACGGCTGATTTTCGACAAAAGAGATAACACCCCCCCATTACGTCATGCTTCAGAAATGTGGAAAATGGTCCGTTTTCAAATGTTTTATTTTTGAACGTCAGTTCACATTTGTAGGTGGATCATCAGTGTTAGAGCTAAAATTAGCATGTTTAAAGTGATTTTCATGCTTCCAGGGGCTCGGGAAGTTAATTAAATACCATTTGGAGGCATTTAATGTTCGAGCAAAAACGGCTGATTTTCGACAAAAGAGATAACACCCCCCCATTACGTCATGCTTCAGAAATGTGGAAAATGGTCCGTTTTCAAATGTTTTATTTTTGAACGTCAGTTCACATTTGTAGGTGGATCATCAGTGTTAGAGCTAAAATTAGCATGTTTAAAGTGATTTTCATGCTTCCAGGGGCTCGGGAAGTTAATTAAATACCATTTGGAGGCATTTAATGTTCGAGCAAAAACGGCTGATTTTCGACAAAAGAGATAACACCCCCCCATTACGTCATGCTTCAGAAATGTGGAAAATGGTCCGTTTTCAAATGTTTTATTTTTGAACGTCAGTTCACATTTGTAGGTGGATCATCAGTGTTAGAGCTAAAATTAGCATGTTTAAAGTGATTTTCATGCTTCCAGGGGCCCAAAACACAAGATTTATGGAATGGTTAAAAGTGCATGAAAATGGCCAATTTACTCACTCTGAGTTCTCAAAAAGGGTTTCTTCACCCCGGGAAGTTAATTAAATACCATTTGGAGGCATTTAATGTTCGAGCAAAAACGGCTGATTTTCGACAAAAGAGATAACACCCCCCCATTACGTCATGCTTCAGAAATGTGGAAAATGGTCCGTTTTCAAATGTTTTATTTTTGAACGTCAGTTCACATTTGTAGGTGGATCATCAGTGTTAGAGCTAAAATTAGCATGTTTAAAGTGACTTTCATGCTTCCAGGGGCCCAAAACACAAGATTTATGGAATGGTTAAAAGTGCATGAAAATGGCCAATTTACTCACTCTGAGTTCTCAAAAAGGGTTTCTTCACCCCGGGAAGTTAATTAAATACCATTTGGAGGCATTTAATGTTCGAGCAAAAACGGCTGATTTTCGACAAAAGAGATAACACCCCCCCATTACGTCATGCTTCAGAAATGTGGAAAATGGTCCGTTTTCAAATGTTTTATTTTTGAACGTCAGTTCACATTTGTAGGTGGATCATCAGTGTTAGAGCTAAAATTAGCATGTTTAAAGTGATTTTCATGCTTCCAGGGGCCCAAAACACAAGATTTATGGAATGGTTAAAAGTGCATGAAAATGGCCAATTTACTCACTCTGAGTTCTCAAAAAGGGTTTCTTCACCCCGGGAAGTTAATTAAATACCATTTGGAGGCATTTAATGTTCGAGCAAAAACGGCTGATTTTCGACAAAAGAGATAACACCCCCCCATTACGTCATGCTTCAGAAATGTGGAAAATGGTCCGTTTTCAAATGTTTTATTTTTGAACGTCAGTTCACATTTGTAGGTGGATCATCAGTGTTAGAGCTAAAATTAGCATGTTTAAAGTGATTTTCATGCTTCCAGGGGCCCAAAACACAAGATTTATGGAATGGTTAAAAGTGCATGAAAATGGCCAATTTACTCACTCTGAGTTCTCAAAAAGGGTTTCTTCACCCCGGGAAGTTAATTAAATACCATTTGGAGGCATTTAATGTTCGAGCAAAAACGGCTGATTTTCGACAAAAGAGATAACACCCCCCCATTACATCATGCTTCAGAAATGTGGAAAATGGTCCGTTTTCAAATGTTTTATTTTTGAACGTCAGTTCACATTTGTAGGTGGATCATCAGTGTTAGAGCTAAAATTAGCATGTTTAAAGTGATTTTCATGCTTCCAGGGGCTCGGGAAGTTAATTAAATACCATTTGGAGGCATTTAATGTTCGAGCAAAAACGGCTGATTTTCGACAAAAGAGATAACACCCCCCCATTACGTCATGCTTCAGAAATGTGGAAAATGGTCCGTTTTCAAATGTTTTATTTTTGAACGTCAGTTCACATTTGTAGGTGGATCATCAGTGTTAGAGCTAAAATTAGCATGTTTAAAGTGATTTTCATGCTTCCAGGGGCCCAAAACACAAGATTTATGGAATGGTTAAAAGTGCATGAAAATGGCCAATTTACTCACTCTGAGTTCTCAAAAAGGGTTTCTTCACCCCGGGAAGTTAATTAAATACCATTTGGAGGCATTTAATGTTCGAGCAAAAACGGCTGATTTTCGACAAAAGAGATAACACCCCCCCATTACGTCATGCTTCAGAAATGTGGAAAATGGTCCGTTTTCAAATGTTTTATTTTTGAACGTCAGTTCACATTTGTAGGTGGATCATCAGTGTTAGAGCTAAAATTAGCATGTTTAAAGTGATTTTCATGCTTCCAGGGGCTCGGGAAGTTAATTAAATACCATTTGGAGGCATTTAATGTTCGAGCAAAAACGGCTGATTTTCGACAAAAGAGATAACACCCCCCCATTACGTCATGCTTCAGAAATGTGGAAAATGGTCCGTTTTCAAATGTTTTATTTTTGAACGTCAGTTCACATTTGTAGGTGGATCATCAGTGTTAGAGCTAAAATTAGCATGTTTAAAGTGATTTTCATGCTTCCAGGGGCCCAAAACACAAGATTTATGGAATGGTTAAAAGTGCATGAAAATGGCCAATTTACTCACTCTGAGTTCTCAAAAAGGGTTTCTTCACCCCGGGAAGTTAATTAAATACCATTTGGAGGCATTTAATGTTCGAGCAAAAACGGCTGATTTTCGACAAAAGAGATAACACCCCCCCATTACGTCATGCTTCAGAAATGTGGAAAATGGTCCGTTTTCAAATGTTTTATTTTTGAACGTCAGTTCACATTTGTAGGTGGATCATCAGTGTTAGAGCTAAAATTAGCATGTTTAAAGTGATTTTCATGCTTCCAGGGGCTCGGGAAGTTAATTAAATACCATTTGGAGGCATTTAATGTTCGAGCAAAAACGGCTGATTTTCGACAAAAGAGATAACACCCCCCCATTACGTCATGCTTCAGAAATGTGGAAAATGGTCCGTTTTCAAATGTTTTATTTTTGAACGTCAGTTCACATTTGTAGGTGGATCATCAGTGTTAGAGCTAAAATTAGCATGTTTAAAGTGATTTTCATGCTTCCAGGGGCTCGGGAAGTTAATTAAATACCATTTGGAGGCATTTAATGTTCGAGCAAAAACGGCTGATTTTCGACAAAAGAGATAACACCCCCCCATTACGTCATGCTTCAGAAATGTGGAAAATGGTCCGTTTTCAAATGTTTTATTTTTGAACGTCAGTTCACATTTGTAGGTGGATCATCAGTGTTAGAGCTAAAATTAGCATGTTTAAAGTGATTTTCATGCTTCCAGGGGCCCAAAACACAAGATTTATGGAATGGTTAAAAGTGCATGAAAATGGCCAATTTACTCACTCTGAGTTCTCAAAAAGGGTTTCTTCACCCCGGGAAGTTAATTAAATACCATTTGGAGGCATTTAATGTTCGAGCAAAAACGGCTGATTTTCGACAAAAGAGATAACACCCCCCCATTACGTCATGCTTCAGAAATGTGGAAAATGGTCCGTTTTCAAATGTTTTATTTTTGAACGTCAGTTCACATTTGTAGGTGGATCATCAGTGTTAGAGCTAAAATTAGCATGTTTAAAGTGATTTTCATGCTTCCAGGGGCTCGGGAAGTTAATTAAATACCATTTGGAGGCATTTAATGTTCGAGCAAAAACGGCTGATTTTCGACAAAAGAGATAACACCCCCCCCATTACGTCATGCTTCAGAAATGTGGAAAATGGTCCGTTTTCAAATGTTTTATTTTTGAACGTCAGTTCACATTTGTAGGTGGATCATCAGTGTTAGAGCTAAAATTAGCATGTTTAAAGTGATTTTCATGCTTCCAGGGGCCCAAAACACAAGATTTATGGAATGGTTAAAAGTGCATGAAAATGGCCAATTTACTCACTCTGAGTTCTCAAAAAGGGTTTCTTCACCCCGGGAAGTTAATTAAATACCATTTGGAGGCATTTAATGTTCGAGCAAAAACGGCTGATTTTCGACAAAAGAGATAACACCCCCCCATTACGTCATGCTTCAGAAATGTGGAAAATGGTCCGTTTTCAAATGTTTTATTTTTGAACGTCAGTTCACATTTGTAGGTGGATCATCAGTGTTAGAGCTAAAATTAGCATGTTTAAAGTGATTTTCATGCTTCCAGGGGCCCAAAACACAAGATTTATGGAATGGTTAAAAGTGCATGAAAATGGCCAATTTACTCACTCTGAGTTCTCAAAAAGGGTTTCTTCACCCCGGGAAGTTAATTAAATACCATTTGGAGGCATTTAATGTTCGAGCAAAAACGGCTGATTTTCGACAAAAGAGATAACACCCCCCCATTACGTCATGCTTCAGAAATGTGGAAAATGGTCCGTTTTCAAATGTTTTATTTTTGAACGTCAGTTCACATTTGTAGGTGGATCATCAGTGTTAGAGCTAAAATTAGCATGTTTAAAGTGATTTTCATGCTTCCAGGGGCCCAAAACACAAGATTTATGGAATGGTTAAAAGTGCATGAAAATGGCCAATTTACTCACTCTGAGTTCTCAAAAAGGGTTTCTTCACCCCGGGAAGTTAATTAAATACCATTTGGAGGCATTTAATGTTCGAGCAAAAACGGCTGATTTTCGACAAAAGAGATAACACCCCCCCATTACGTCATGCTTCAGAAATGTGGAAAATGGTCCGTTTTCAAATGTTTTATTTTTGAACGTCAGTTCACATTTGTAGGTGGATCATCAGTGTTAGAGCTAAAATTAGCATGTTTAAAGTGATTTTCATGCTTCCAGGGGCTCGGGAAGTTAATTAAATACCATTTGGAGGCATTTAATGTTCGAGCAAAAACGGCTGATTTTCGACAAAAGAGATAACACCCCCCCATTACGTCATGCTTCAGAAATGTGGAAAATGGTCCGTTTTCAAATGTTTTATTTTTGAACGTCAGTTCACATTTGTAGGTGGATCATCAGTGTTAGAGCTAAAATTAGCATGTTTAAAGTGATTTTCATGCTTCCAGGGGCTCGGGAAGTTAATTAAATACCATTTGGAGGCATTTAATGTTCGAGCAAAAACGGCTGATTTTCGACAAAAGAGATAACACCCCCCCATTACGTCATGCTTCAGAAATGTGGAAAATGGTCCGTTTTCAAATGTTTTATTTTTGAACGTCAGTTCACATTTGTAGGCGGATCATCAGTGTTAGAGCTAAAATTAGCATGTTTAAAGTGATTTTCATGCTTCCAGGGGCTCGGGAAGTTAATTAAATACCATTTGGAGGCATTTAATGTTCGAGCAAAAACGGCTGATTTTCGACAAAAGAGATAACACCCCCCCATTACGTCATGCTTCAGAAATGTGGAAAATGGTCCGTTTTCAAATGTTTTATTTTTGAACGTCAGTTCACATTTGTAGGTGGATCATCAGTGTTAGAGCTAAAATTAGCATGTTTAAAGTGATTTTCATGCTTCCAGGGGCCCAAAACACAAGATTTATGGAATGGTTAAAAGTGCATGAAAATGGCCAATTTACTCACTCTGAGTTCTCAAAAAGGGTTTCTTCACCCCGGGAAGTTAATTAAATACCATTTGGAGGCATTTAATGTTCGAGCAAAAACGGCTGATTTTCGACAAAAGAGATAACACCCCCCCATTACGTCATGCTTCAGAAATGTGGAAAATGGTCCGTTTTCAAATGTTTTATTTTTGAACGTCAGTTCACATTTGTAGGTGGATCATCAGTGTTAGAGCTAAAATTAGCATGTTTAAAGTGATTTTCATGCTTCCAGGGGCCCAAAACACAAGATTTATGGAATGGTTAAAAGTGCATGAAAATGGCCAATTTACTCACTCTGAGTTCTCAAAAAGGGTTTCTTCACCCCGGGAAGTTAATTAAATACCATTTGGAGGCATTTAATGTTCGAGCAAAAACGGCTGATTTTCGACAAAAGAGATAACACCCCCCCATTACGTCATGCTTCAGAAATGTGGAAAATGGTCCGTTTTCAAATGTTTTATTTTTGAACGTCAGTTCACATTTGTAGGTGGATCATCAGTGTTAGAGCTAAAATTAGCATGTTTAAAGTGATTTTCATGCTTCCAGGGGCTCGGGAAGTTAATTAAATACCATTTGGAGGCATTTAATGTTCGAGCAAAAACGGCTGATTTTCGACAAAAGAGATAACACCCCCCCATTACGTCATGCTTCAGAAATGTGGAAAATGGTCCGTTTTCAAATGTTTTATTTTTGAACGTCAGTTCACATTTGTAGGTGGATCATCAGTGTTAGAGCTAAAATTAGCATGTTTAAAGTGATTTTCATGCTTCCAGGGGCTTGGGAAGTTAATTAAATACCATTTGGAGGCATTTAATGTTCGAGCAAAAACGGCTGATTTTCGACAAAAGAGATAACACCCCCCCATTACGTCATGCTTCAGAAATGTGGAAAATGGTCCGTTTTCAAATGTTTTATTTTTGAACGTCAGTTCACATTTGTAGGTGGATCATCGGTGTTAGAGCTAAAATTAGCATGTTTAAAGTGATTTTCATGCTTCCAGGGGCCCAAAACACAAGATTTATGGAATGGTTAAAAGTGCATGAAAATGGCCAATTTACTCACTCTGAGTTCTCAAAAAGGGTTTCTTCACCCCGGGAAGTTAATTAAATACCATTTGGAGGCATTTAATGTTCGAGCAAAAACGGCTGATTTTCGACAAAAGAGATAACACCCCCCCATTACGTCATGCTTCAGAAATGTGGAAAATGGTCCGTTTTCAAATGTTTTATTTTTGAACGTCAGTTCACATTTGTAGGTGGATCATCAGTGTTAGAGCTAAAATTAGCATGTTTAAAGTGATTTTCATGCTTCCAGGGGCTCGGGAAGTTAATTAAATACCATTTGGAGGCATTTAATGTTCGAGCAAAAACGGCTGATTTTCGACAAAAGAGATAACACCCCCCCATTACGTCATGCTTCAGAAATGTGGAAAATGGTCCGTTTTCAAATGTTTTATTTTTGAACGTCAGTTCACATTTGTAGGTGGATCATCAGTGTTAGAGCTAAAATTAGCATGTTTAAAGTGATTTTCATGCTTCCAGGGGCCCAAAACACAAGATTTATGGAATGGTTAAAAGTGCATGAAAATGGCCAATTTACTCACTCTGAGTTCTCAAAAAGGGTTTCTTCACCCCGGGAAGTTAATTAAATACCATTTGGAGGCATTTAATGTTCGAGCAAAAACGGCTGATTTTCGACAAAAGAGATAACACCCCCCCATTACGTCATGCTTCAGAAATGTGGAAAATGGTCCGTTTTCAAATGTTTTATGTTTGAACGTCAGTTCACATTTGTAGGTGGATCATCAGTGTTAGAGCTAAAATTAGCATGTTTAAAGTGATTTTCATGCTTCCAGGGGCTCGGGAAGTTAATTAAATACCATTTGGAGGCATTTAATGTTCGAGCAAAAACGGCTGATTTTCGACAAAAGAGATAACACCCCCCCATTACGTCATGCTTCAGAAATGTGGAAAATGGTCAGTTTTCAAATGTTTTATTTTTGAACGTCAGTTCACATTTGTAGGTGGATCATCAGTGTTAGAGCTAAAATTAGCATGCTTAAAGTGATTTTCATGCTTCCAGGGGCCCAAAACACAAGATTTATGGAATGGTTAAAAGTGCATGAAAATGGCCAATTTACTCACTCTGAGTTCTCAAAAAGGGTTTCTTCACCCCGGGAAGTTAATTAAATACCATTTGGAGGCATTTAATGTTCGAGCAAAAACGGCTGATTTTCGACAAAAGAGATAACACCCCCCCATTACGTCATGCTTCAGAAATGTGGAAAATGGTCCGTTTTCAAATGTTTTATTTTTGAACGTCAGTTCACATTTGTAGGTGGATCATCAGTGTTAGAGCTAAAATTAGCATGTTTAAAGTGATTTTCATGCTTCCAGGGGCTCGGGAAGTTAATTAAATACCATTTGGAGGCATTTAATGTTCGAGCAAAAACGGCTGATTTTCGACAAAAGAGATAACACCCCCCCATTACGTCATGCTTCAGAAATGTGGAAAATGGTCCGTTTTCAAATGTTTTATTTTTGAACGTCAGTTCACATTTGTAGGTGGATCATCAGTGTTAGAGCTAAAATTAGCATGTTTAAAGTGATTTTCATGCTTCCAGGGGCTTGGGAAGTTAATTAAATACCATTTGGAGGCATTTAATGTTCGAGCAAAAACGGCTGATTTTCGACAAAAGAGATAACACCCCCCCATTACGTCATGCTTCAGAAATGTGGAAAATGGTCCGTTTTCAAATGTTTTATTTTTGAACGTCAGTTCACATTTGTAGGTGGATCATCGGTGTTAGAGCTAAAATTAGCATGTTTAAAGTGATTTTCATGCTTCCAGGGGCCCAAAACACAAGATTTATGGAATGGTTAAAAGTGCATGAAAATGGCCAATTTACTCACTCTGAGTTCTCAAAAAGGGTTTCTTCACCCCGGGAAGTTAATTAAATACCATTTGGAGGCATTTAATGTTCGAGCAAAAACGGCTGATTTTCGACAAAAGAGATAACACCCCCCCATTACGTCATGCTTCAGAAATGTGGAAAATGGTCCGTTTTCAAATGTTTTATTTTTGAACGTCAGTTCACATTTGTAGGTGGATCATCAGTGTTAGAGCTAAAATTAGCATGTTTAAAGTGATTTTCATGCTTCCAGGGGCTCGGGAAGTTAATTAAATACCATTTGGAGGCATTTAATGTTCGAGCAAAAACGGCTGATTTTCGACAAAAGAGATAACACCCCCCCATTACGTCATGCTTCAGAAATGTGGAAAATGGTCCGTTTTCAAATGTTTTATTTTTGAACGTCAGTTCACATTTGTAGGTGGATCATCAGTGTTAGAGCTAAAATTAGCATGTTTAAAGTGATTTTCATGCTTCCAGGGGCCCAAAACACAAGATTTATGGAATGGTTAAAAGTGCATGAAAATGGCCAATTTACTCACTCTGAGTTCTCAAAAAGGGTTTCTTCACCCCGGGAAGTTAATTAAATACCATTTGGAGGCATTTAATGTTCGAGCAAAAACGGCTGATTTTCGACAAAAGAGATAACACCCCCCCATTACGTCATGCTTCAGAAATGTGGAAAATGGTCCGTTTTCAAATGTTTTATGTTTGAACGTCAGTTCACATTTGTAGGTGGATCATCAGTGTTAGAGCTAAAATTAGCATGTTTAAAGTGATTTTCATGCTTCCAGGGGCTCGGGAAGTTAATTAAATACCATTTGGAGGCATTTAATGTTCGAGCAAAAACGGCTGATTTTCGACAAAAGAGATAACACCCCCCCATTACGTCATGCTTCAGAAATGTGGAAAATGGTCAGTTTTCAAATGTTTTATTTTTGAACGTCAGTTCACATTTGTAGGTGGATCATCAGTGTTAGAGCTAAAATTAGCATGCTTAAAGTGATTTTCATGCTTCCAGGGGCCCAAAACACAAGATTTATGGAATGGTTAAAAGTGCATGAAAATGGCCAATTTACTCACTCTGAGTTCTCAAAAAGGGTTTCTTCACCCCGGGAAGTTAATTAAATACCATTTGGAGGCATTTAATGTTCGAGCAAAAACGGCTGATTTTCGACAAAAGAGATAACACCCCCCCATTACGTCATGCTTCAGAAATGTGGAAAATGGTCCGTTTTCAAATGTTTTATTTTTGAACGTCAGTTCACATTTGTAGGTGGATCATCAGTGTTAGAGCTAAAATTAGCATGTTTAAAGTGATTTTCATGCTTCCAGGGGCTCGGGAAGTTAATTAAATACCATTTGGAGGCATTTAATGTTCGAGCAAAAACGGCTGATTTTCGACAAAAGAGATAACACCCCCCCATTACGTCATGCTTCAGAAATGTGGAAAATGGTCCGTTTTCAAATGTTTTATTTTTGAACGTCAGTTCACATTTGTAGGTGGATCATCAGTGTTAGAGCTAAAATTAGCATGTTTAAAGTGATTTTCATGCTTCCAGGGGCTCGGGAAGTTAATTAAATACCATTTGGAGGCATTTAATGTTCGAGCAAAAACGGCTGATTTTCGACAAGAGAGATAACACCCCCCCATTACGTCATGCTTCAGAAATGTGGAAAATGGTCCATTTTCAAATGTTTTATTTTTGAACGTCAGTTCACATTTTTAGGTGGATCATCAGTGTTAGAGCTAAAATTAGCATGTTTAAAGTGATTTTCATGCTTCCAGGGGCTCGGGAAGTTAATTAAATACCATTTGGAGGCATTTAATGTTCGAGCAAAAACAGCTGATTTTCGACAAAAGAGATAACACCCCCCCATTACGTCATGCTTCAGAAATGTGGAAAATGGTCCGTTTTCAAATGTTTTATTTTTGAACGTCAGTTCACATTTGTAGGTGGATCATCAGTGTTAGAGCTAAAATTAGCATGTTTAAAGTGATTTTCATGCTTCCAGGGGCTCGGGAAGTTAATTAAATACCATTTGGAGGCATTTAATGTTCGAGCAAAAACGGCTGATTTTCGACAAAAGAGATAACACCCCCCCATTACGTCATGCTTCAGAAATGTGGAAAATGGTCCGTTTTCAAATGTTTTATTTTTGAACGTCAGTTCACATTTGTAGGTGGATCATCAGTGTTAGAGCTAAAATTAGCATGTTTAAAGTGATTTTCATGCTTCCAGGGGCTCGGGAAGTTAATTAAATACCATTTGGAGGCATTTAATGTTCGAGCAAAAACGGCTGATTTTCGACAAAAGAGATAACACCCCCCCATTACGTCATGCTTCAGAAATGTGGAAAATGGTCCGTTTTCAAATGTTTTATTTTTGAACGTCAGTTCACATTTGTAGGTGGATCATCAGTGTTAGAGCTAAAATTAGCATGTTTAAAGTGATTTTCATGCTTCCAGGGGCCCAAAACACAAGATTTATGGAATGGTTAAAAGTGCATGAAAATGGCCAATTTACTCACTCTGAGTTCTCAAAAAGGGTTTCTTCACCCCGGAAAGTTAATTAAATACCATTTGGAGGCATTTAATGCTTGAGCAAAAACGGCTGATTTTCGACAAAAGAGATAACACCCCCCCATTACGTCATGCTTCAGAAATGTGGAAAATGGTCCGTTTTCAAATGTTTTATTTTTGAACGTCAGTTCACATTTGTAGGTGGATCATCAGTGTTAGAGCTAAAATTAGCATGTTTAAAGTGATTTTCATGCTTCCAGGGGCCCAAAACACAAGATTTATGGAATGGTTAAAAGTGCATGAAAATGGCCAATTTACTCACTCTGAGTTCTCAAAAAGGGTTTCTTCACCCCGGGAAGTTAATTAAATACCATTTGGAGGCATTTAATGTTCGAGCAAAAACGGCTGATTTTCGACAAAAGAGATAACACCCCCCCATTACGTCATGCTTCAGAAATGTGGAAAATGGTCCGTTTTCAAATGTTTTATTTTTGAACGTCAGTTCACATTTGTAGGTGGATCATCAGTGTTAGAGCTAAAATTAGCATGTTTAAAGTGATTTTCATGCTTCCAGGGGCCCAAAACACAAGATTTATGGAATGGTTAAAAGTGCATGAAAATGGCCAATTTACTCACTCTGAGTTCTCAAAAAGGGTTTCTTCACCCCGGGAAGTTAATTAAATACCATTTGGAGGCATTTAATGTTCGAGCAAAAACGGCTGATTTTCGACAAAAGAGATAACACCCCCCCCATTACGTCATGCTTCAGAAATGTGGTAAATGGTCCGTTTTCAAATGTTTTATTTTTGAACGTCAGTTCACATTTGTAGGTGGATCATCAGTGTTAGAGCTAAAATTAGCATGTTTAAAGTGATTTTCATGCTTCCAGGGGCTCGGGAAGTTAATTAAATACCATTTGGAGGCATTTAATGTTCGAGCAAAAACGGCTGATTTTCGACAAAAGAGATAACACCCCCCCATTACGTCATGCTTCAGAAATGTGGAAAATGGTCCGTTTTCAAATGTTTTATTTTTGAACGTCAGTTCACATTTGTAGGTGGATCATCAGTGTTAGAGCTAAAATTAGCATGTTTAAAGTGATTTTCATGCTTCCAGGGGCTCGGGAAGTTAATTAAATACCATTTGGAGGCATTTAATGTTCGAGCAAAAACGGCTGATTTTCGACAAAAGAGATAACACCCCCCCATTACGTCATGCTTCAGAAATGTGGAAAATGGTCCGTTTTCAAATGTTTTATTTTTGAACGTCAGTTCACATTTGTAGGTGGATCATCAGTGTTAGAGCTAAAATTAGCATGTTTAAAGTGATTTTCATGCTTCCAGGGGTTCGGGAAGTTAATTAAATACCATTTGGAGGCATTTAATGTTCGAGCAAAAGCGGCTGATTTTCGACAAAAGAGATAACACCCCCCCATTACGTCATGCTTCAGAAATGTGGAAAATGGTCCGTTTTCAAATGTTTTATTTTTGAACGTCAGTTCACATTTGTAGGTGGATCATCAGTGTTAGAGCTAAAATTAGCATGTTTAAAGTGATTTTCATGCTTCCAGGGGCCCAAAACACAAGATTTATGGAATGGTTAAAAGTGCATGAAAATGGCCAATTTACTCACTCTGAGTTCTCAAAAAGGGTTTCTTCACCCCGGGAAGTTAATTAAATACCATTTGGAGGCATTTAATGTTCGAGCAAAAACGGCTGATTTTCGACAAAAGAGATAACACCCCCCCATTACGTCATGCTTCAGAAATGTGGAAAATGGTCCGTTTTCAAATGTTTTATTTTTGAACGTCAGTTCACATTTGTAGGTGGATCATCAGTGTTAGAGCTAAAATTAGCATGTTTAAAGTGATTTTCATGCTTCCAGGGGCTCGGGAAGTTAATTAAATACCATTTGGAGGCATTTAATGTTCGAGCAAAAACGGCTGATTTTCGACAAAAGAGATAACACCCCCCCATTACGTCATGCTTCAGAAATGTGGAAAATGGTCCGTTTTCAAATGTTTTATTTTTGAACGTCAGTTCACATTTGTAGGTGGATCATCAGTGTTAGAGCTAAAATTAGCATGTTTAAAGTGATTTTCATGCTTCCAGGGGCCCAAAACACAAGATTTATGGAATGGTTAAAAGTGCATGAAAATGGCCAATTTACTCACTCTGAGTTCTCAAAAAGGGTTTCTTCACCCCGGGAAGTTAATTAAATACCATTTGGAGGCATTTAATGTTCGAGCAAAAACGGCTGATTTTCGACAAAAGAGATAACACCCCCCCATTACGTCATGCTTCAGAAATGTGGAAAATGGTCCGTTTTCAAATGTTTTATGTTGGAACGTCAGTTCACATTTGTAGGTGGATCATCAGTGTTAGAGCTAAAATTAGCATGTTTAAAGTGATTTTCATGCTTCCAGGGGCCCAAAACACAAGATTTATGGAATGGTTAAAAGTGCATGAAAATGGCCAATTTACTCACTCTGAGTTCTCAAAAAGGGTTTCTTCACCCCGGGAAGTTAATTAAATACCATTTGGAGGCATTTAATGTTCGAGCAAAAACGGCTGATTTTCGACAAAAGAGATAACACCCCCCCATTACGTCATGCTTCAGAAATGTGGAAAATGGTCCGTTTTCAAATGTTTTATTTTTGAACGTCAGTTCACATTTGTAGGTGGATCATCAGTGTTAGAGCTAAAATTAGCATGTTTAAAGTGATTTTCATGCTTCCAGGGGCCCAAAACACAAGATTTATGGAATGGTTAAAAGTGCATGAAAATGGCCAATTTACTCACTCTGAGTTCTCAAAAAGGGTTTCTTCACCCCGGGAAGTTAATTAAATACCATTTGGAGGCATTTAATGTTCGAGCAAAAACGGCTGATTTTCGACAAAAGAGATAACACCCCCCCATTACGTCATGCTTCAGAAATGTGGAAAATGGTCCGTTTTCAAATGTTTTATTTTTGAACGTCAGTTCACATTTGTAGGTGGATCATCAGTGTTAGAGCTAAAATTAGCATGTTTAAAGTGATTTTCATGCTTCCAGGGGCCCAAAACACAAGATTTATGGAATGGTTAAAAGTGCATGAAAATGGCCAATTTACTCACTCTGAGTTCTCAAAAAGGGTTTCTTCACCCCGGGAAGTTAATTAAATACCATTTGGAGGCATTTAATGTTCGAGCAAAAACGGCTGATTTTCGACAAAAGAGATAACACCCCCCCATTACGTCATGCTTCAGAAATGTGGAAAATGGTCCGTTTTCAAATGTTTTATTTTTGAACGTCAGTTCACATTTGTAGGTGGATCATCAGTGTTAGAGCTAAAATTAGCATGTTTAAAGTGATTTTCATGCTTCCAGGGGCTCGGGAAGTTAATTAAATACCATTTGGAGGCATTTAATGTTCGAGCAAAAACGGCTGATTTTCGACAAAAGAGATAACACCCCCCCATTACGTCATGCTTCAGAAATGTGGAAAATGGTCCGTTTTCAAATGTTTTATTTTTGAACGTCAGTTCACATTTGTAGGTGGATCATCAGTGTTAGAGCTAAAATTAGCATGTTTAAAGTGATTTTCATGCTTCCAGGGGCTCGGGAAGTTAATTAAATACCATTTGGAGGCATTTAATGTTCGAGCAAAAACGGCTGATTTTCGACAAAAGAGATAACACCCCCCCATTACGTCATGCTTCAGAAATGTGGAAAATGGTCCGTTTTCAAATGTTTTATTTTTGAACGTCAGTTCACATTTGTAGGTGGATCATCAGTGTTAGAGCTAAAATTAGCATGTTTAAAGTGATTTTCATGCTTCCAGGGGCTCGGGAAGTTAATTAAATACCATTTGGAGGCATTTAATGTTCGAGCAAAAACGGCTGATTTTCGACAAAAGAGATAACACCCCCCCATTACGTCATGCTTCAGAAATGTGGAAAATGGTCCGTTTTCAAATGTTTTATTTTTGAACGTCAGTTCACATTTGTAGGTGGATCATCAGTGTTAGAGCTAAAATTAGCATGTTTAAAGTGATTTTCATGCTTCCAGGGGCCCAAAACACAAGATTTATGGAATGGTTAAAAGTGCATGAAAATGGCCAATTTACTCACTCTGAGTTCTCAAAAAGGGTTTCTTCACCCCGGGAAGTTAATTAAATACCATTTGGAGGCATTTAATGTTCGAGCAAAAACGGCTGATTTTCGACAAAAGAGATAACACCCCCCCATTACGTCATGCTTCAGAAATGTGGAAAATGGTCCGTTTTCAAATGTTTTATTTTTGAACGTCAGTTCACATTTGTAGGTGGATCATCAGTGTTAGAGCTAAAATTAGCATGTTTAAAGTGATTTTCATGCTTCCAGGGGCTCGGGAAGTTAATTAAATACCATTTGGAGGCATTTAATGGTCGAGCAAAAACGGCTGATTTTCGACAAAAGAGATAACACCCCCCCCATTACGTCATGCTTCAGAAATGTGGAAAATGGTCCGTTTTCAAATGTTTTATTTTTGAACGTCAGTTCACATTTGTAGGTGGATCATCAGTGTTAGAGCTAAAATTAGCATGTTTAAAGTGATTTTCATGCTTCCAGGGGCCCAAAACACAAGATTTATGGAATGGTTAAAAGTGCATGAAAATGGCCAATTTACTCACTCTGAGTTCTCAAAAAGGGTTTCTTCACCCCGGGAAGTTAATTAAATACCATTTGGAGGCATTTAATGTTCGAGCAAAAACGGCTGATTTTCGACAAAAGAGATAACACCCCCCCATTACGTCATGCTTCAGAAATGTGGAAAATGGTCCGTTTTCAAATGTTTTATTTTTGAACGTCAGTTCACATTTGTAGGTGGATCATCAGTGTTAGAGCTAAAATTAGCATGTTTAAAGTGATTTTCATGCTTCCAGGAGCCCAAAACACAAGATTTATGGAATGGTTAAAAGTGCATGAAAATGGCCAATTTACTCACTCTGAGTTCTCAAAAAGGGTTTCTTCACCCCGGGAAGTTAATTAAATACCATTTGGAGGCATTTAATGTTCGAGCAAAAACGGCTGATTTTCGACAAAAGAGATAACACCCCCCCATTACGTCATGCTTCAGAAATGTGGAAAATGGTCCGTTTTCAAATGTTTTATTTTTGAACGTCAGTTCACATTTGTAGGTGGATCATCAGTGTTAGAGCTAAAATTAGCATGTTTAAAGTGATTTTCATGCTTCCAGGGGCCCAAAACACAAGATTTATGGAATGGTTAAAAGTGCATGAAAATGGCCAATTTACTCACTCTGAGTTCTCAAAAAGGGTTTCTTCACCCCGGGAAGTTAATTAAATACCATTTGGAGGCATTTAATGTTCGAGCAAAAACGGCTGATTTTCGACAAAAGAGATAACACCCCCCCATTACGTCATGCTTCAGAAATGTGGAAAATGGTCCGTTTTCAAATGTTTTATTTTTGAACGTCAGTTCACATTTGTAGGTGGATCATCAGTGTTAGAGCTAAAATTAGCATGTTTAAAGTGATTTTCATGCTTCCAGGGGCTCGGGAAGTTAATTAAATACCATTTGGAGGCATTTAATGTTCGAGCAAAAACGGCTGATTTTCGACAAAAGAGATAACACCCCCCCATTACGTCATGCTTCAGAAATGTGGAAAATGGTCCGTTTTCAAATGTTTTATTTTTGAACGTCAGTTCACATTTGTAGGTGGATCATCAGTGTTAGAGCTAAAATTAGCATGTTTAAAGTGATTTTCATGCTTCCAGGGGCTCGGGAAGTTAATTAAATACCATTTGGAGGCATTTAATGTTCGAGCAAAAACGGCTGATTTTCGACAAAAGAGATAACACCCCCCCATTACGTCATGCTTCAGAAATGTGGAAAATGGTCCGTTTTCAAATGTTTTATTTTTGAACGTCAGTTCACATTTGTAGGCGGATCATCAGTGTTAGAGCTAAAATTAGCATGTTTAAAGTGATTTTCATGCTTCCAGGGGCTCGGGAAGTTAATTAAATACCATTTGGAGGCATTTAATGTTCGAGCAAAAACGGCTGATTTTCGACAAAAGAGATAACACCCCCCCATTACGTCATGCTTCAGAAATGTGGAAAATGGTCCGTTTTCAAATGTTTTATTTTTGAACGTCAGTTCACATTTGTAGGTGGATCATCAGTGTTAGAGCTAAAATTAGCATGTTTAAAGTGATTTTCATGCTTCCAGGGGCCCAAAACACAAGATTTATGGAATGGTTAAAAGTGCATGAAAATGGCCAATTTACTCACTCTGAGTTCTCAAAAAGGGTTTCTTCACCCCGGGAAGTTAATTAAATACCATTTGGAGGCATTTAATGTTCGAGCAAAAACGGCTGATTTTCGACAAAAGAGATAACACCCCCCCATTACGTCATGCTTCAGAAATGTGGAAAATGGTCCGTTTTCAAATGTTTTATTTTTGAACGTCAGTTCACATTTGTAGGTGGATCATCAGTGTTAGAGCTAAAATTAGCATGTTTAAAGTGATTTTCATGCTTCCAGGGGCCCAAAACACAAGATTTATGGAATGGTTAAAAGTGCATGAAAATGGCCAATTTACTCACTCTGAGTTCTCAAAAAGGGTTTCTTCACCCCGGGAAGTTAATTAAATACCATTTGGAGGCATTTAATGTTCGAGCAAAAACGGCTGATTTTCGACAAAAGAGATAACACCCCCCCATTACGTCATGCTTCAGAAATGTGGAAAATGGTCCGTTTTCAAATGTTTTATTTTTGAACGTCAGTTCACATTTGTAGGTGGATCATCAGTGTTAGAGCTAAAATTAGCATGTTTAAAGTGATTTTCATGCTTCCAGGGGCTCGGGAAGTTAATTAAATACCATTTGGAGGCATTTAATGTTCGAGCAAAAACGGCTGATTTTCGACAAAAGAGATAACACCCCCCCATTACGTCATGCTTCAGAAATGTGGAAAATGGTCCGTTTTCAAATGTTTTATTTTTGAACGTCAGTTCACATTTGTAGGTGGATCATCAGTGTTAGAGCTAAAATTAGCATGTTTAAAGTGATTTTCATGCTTCCAGGGGCTTGGGAAGTTAATTAAATACCATTTGGAGGCATTTAATGTTCGAGCAAAAACGGCTGATTTTCGACAAAAGAGATAACACCCCCCCATTACGTCATGCTTCAGAAATGTGGAAAATGGTCCGTTTTCAAATGTTTTATTTTTGAACGTCAGTTCACATTTGTAGGTGGATCATCGGTGTTAGAGCTAAAATTAGCATGTTTAAAGTGATTTTCATGCTTCCAGGGGCCCAAAACACAAGATTTATGGAATGGTTAAAAGTGCATGAAAATGGCCAATTTACTCACTCTGAGTTCTCAAAAAGGGTTTCTTCACCCCGGGAAGTTAATTAAATACCATTTGGAGGCATTTAATGTTCGAGCAAAAACGGCTGATTTTCGACAAAAGAGATAACACCCCCCCATTACGTCATGCTTCAGAAATGTGGAAAATGGTCCGTTTTCAAATGTTTTATTTTTGAACGTCAGTTCACATTTGTAGGTGGATCATCAGTGTTAGAGCTAAAATTAGCATGTTTAAAGTGATTTTCATGCTTCCAGGGGCTCGGGAAGTTAATTAAATACCATTTGGAGGCATTTAATGTTCGAGCAAAAACGGCTGATTTTCGACAAAAGAGATAACACCCCCCCATTACGTCATGCTTCAGAAATGTGGAAAATGGTCCGTTTTCAAATGTTTTATTTTTGAACGTCAGTTCACATTTGTAGGTGGATCATCAGTGTTAGAGCTAAAATTAGCATGTTTAAAGTGATTTTCATGCTTCCAGGGGCCCAAAACACAAGATTTATGGAATGGTTAAAAGTGCATGAAAATGGCCAATTTACTCACTCTGAGTTCTCAAAAAGGGTTTCTTCACCCCGGGAAGTTAATTAAATACCATTTGGAGGCATTTAATGTTCGAGCAAAAACGGCTGATTTTCGACAAAAGAGATAACACCCCCCCATTACGTCATGCTTCAGAAATGTGGAAAATGGTCCGTTTTCAAATGTTTTATGTTTGAACGTCAGTTCACATTTGTAGGTGGATCATCAGTGTTAGAGCTAAAATTAGCATGTTTAAAGTGATTTTCATGCTTCCAGGGGCTCGGGAAGTTAATTAAATACCATTTGGAGGCATTTAATGTTCGAGCAAAAACGGCTGATTTTCGACAAAAGAGATAACACCCCCCCATTACGTCATGCTTCAGAAATGTGGAAAATGGTCAGTTTTCAAATGTTTTATTTTTGAACGTCAGTTCACATTTGTAGGTGGATCATCAGTGTTAGAGCTAAAATTAGCATGTTTAAAGTGATTTTCATGCTTCCAGGGGCCCAAAACACAAGATTTATGGAATGGTTAAAAGTGCATGAAAATGGCCAATTTACTCACTCTGAGTTCTCAAAAAGGGTTTCTTCACCCCGGGAAGTTAATTAAATACCATTTGGAGGCATTTAATGTTCGAGCAAAAACGGCTGATTTTCGACAAAAGAGATAACACCCCCCCATTACGTCATGCTTCAGAAATGTGGAAAATGGTCCGTTTTCAAATGTTTTATTTTTGAACGTCAGTTCACATTTGTAGGTGGATCATCAGTGTTAGAGCTAAAATTAGCATGTTTAAAGTGATTTTCATGCTTCCAGGGGCTCGGGAAGTTAATTAAATACCATTTGGAGGCATTTAATGTTCGAGCAAAAACGGCTGATTTTCGACAAAAGAGATAACACCCCCCCATTACGTCATGCTTCAGAAATGTGGAAAATGGTCCGTTTTCAAATGTTTTATTTTTGAACGTCAGTTCACATTTGTAGGTGGATCATCAGTGTTAGAGCTAAAATTAGCATGTTTAAAGTGATTTTCATGCTTCCAGGGGCTCGGGAAGTTAATTAAATACCATTTGGAGGCATTTAATGTTCGAGCAAAAACGGCTGATTTTCGACAAGAGAGATAACACCCCCCCATTACGTCATGCTTCAGAAATGTGGAAAATGGTCCATTTTCAAATGTTTTATTTTTGAACGTCAGTTCACATTTTTAGGTGGATCATCAGTGTTAGAGCTAAAATTAGCATGTTTAAAGTGATTTTCATGCTTCCAGGGGCTCGGGAAGTTAATTAAATACCATTTGGAGGCATTTAATGTTCGAGCAAAAACAGCTGATTTTCGACAAAAGAGATAACACCCCCCCATTACGTCATGCTTCAGAAATGTGGAAAATGGTCCGTTTTCAAATGTTTTATTTTTGAACGTCAGTTCACATTTGTAGGTGGATCATCAGTGTTAGAGCTAAAATTAGCATGTTTAAAGTGATTTTCATGCTTCCAGGGGCTCGGGAAGTTAATTAAATACCATTTGGAGGCATTTAATGTTCGAGCAAAAACGGCTGATTTTCGACAAAAGAGATAACACCCCCCCATTACGTCATGCTTCAGAAATGTGGAAAATGGTCCGTTTTCAAATGTTTTATTTTTGAACGTCAGTTCACATTTGTAGGTGGATCATCAGTGTTAGAGCTAAAATTAGCATGTTTAAAGTGATTTTCATGCTTCCAGGGGCTCGGGAAGTTAATTAAATACCATTTGGAGGCATTTAATGTTCGAGCAAAAACGGCTGATTTTCGACAAAAGAGATAACACCCCCCCATTACGTCATGCTTCAGAAATGTGGAAAATGGTCCGTTTTCAAATGTTTTATTTTTGAACGTCAGTTCACATTTGTAGGTGGATCATCAGTGTTAGAGCTAAAATTAGCATGTTTAAAGTGATTTTCATGCTTCCAGGGGCCCAAAACACAAGATTTATGGAATGGTTAAAAGTGCATGAAAATGGCCAATTTACTCACTCTGAGTTCTCAAAAAGGGTTTCTTCACCCCGGAAAGTTAATTAAATACCATTTGGAGGCATTTAATGCTTGAGCAAAAACGGCTGATTTTCGACAAAAGAGATAACACCCCCCCATTACGTCATGCTTCAGAAATGTGGAAAATGGTCCGTTTTCAAATGTTTTATTTTTGAACGTCAGTTCACATTTGTAGGTGGATCATCAGTGTTAGAGCTAAAATTAGCATGTTTAAAGTGATTTTCATGCTTCCAGGGGCCCAAAACACAAGATTTATGGAATGGTTAAAAGTGCATGAAAATGGCCAATTTACTCACTCTGAGTTCTCAAAAAGGGTTTCTTCACCCCGGGAAGTTAATTAAATACCATTTGGAGGCATTTAATGTTCGAGCAAAAACGGCTGATTTTCGACAAAAGAGATAACACCCCCCCATTACGTCATGCTTCAGAAATGTGGAAAATGGTCCGTTTTCAAATGTTTTATTTTTGAACGTCAGTTCACATTTGTAGGTGGATCATCAGTGTTAGAGCTAAAATTAGCATGTTTAAAGTGATTTTCATGCTTCCAGGGGCCCAAAACACAAGATTTATGGAATGGTTAAAAGTGCATGAAAATGGCCAATTTACTCACTCTGAGTTCTCAAAAAGGGTTTCTTCACCCCGGGAAGTTAATTAAATACCATTTGGAGGCATTTAATGTTCGAGCAAAAACGGCTGATTTTCGACAAAAGAGATAACACCCCCCCCATTACGTCATGCTTCAGAAATGTGGAAAATGGTCCGTTTTCAAATGTTTTATTTTTGAACGTCAGTTCACATTTGTAGGTGGATCATCAGTGTTAGAGCTAAAATTAGCATGTTTAAAGTGATTTTCATGCTTCCAGGGGCTCGGGAAGTTAATTAAATACCATTTGGAGGCATTTAATGTTCGAGCAAAAACGGCTGATTTTCGACAAAAGAGATAACACCCCCCCATTACGTCATGCTTCAGAAATGTGGAAAATGGTCCGTTTTCAAATGTTTTATTTTTGAACGTCAGTTCACATTTGTAGGTGGATCATCAGTGTTAGAGCTAAAATTAGCATGTTTAAAGTGATTTTCATGCTTCCAGGGGCTCGGGAAGTTAATTAAATACCATTTGGAGGCATTTAATGTTCGAGCAAAAACGGCTGATTTTCGACAAAAGAGATAACACCCCCCCATTACGTCATGCTTCAGAAATGTGGAAAATGGTCCGTTTTCAAATGTTTTATTTTTGAACGTCAGTTCACATTTGTAGGTGGATCATCAGTGTTAGAGCTAAAATTAGCATGTTTAAAGTGATTTTCATGCTTCCAGGGGTTCGGGAAGTTAATTAAATACCATTTGGAGGCATTTAATGTTCGAGCAAAAACGGCTGATTTTCGACAAAAGAGATAACACCCCCCCATTACGTCATGCTTCAGAAATGTGGAAAATGGTCCGTTTTCAAATGTTTTATTTTTGAACGTCAGTTCACATTTGTAGGTGGATCATCAGTGTTAGAGCTAAAATTAGCATGTTTAAAGTGATTTTCATGCTTCCAGGGGCCCAAAACACAAGATTTATGGAATGGTTAAAAGTGCATGAAAATGGCCAATTTACTCACTCTGAGTTCTCAAAAAGGGTTTCTTCACCCCGGGAAGTTAATTAAATACCATTTGGAGGCATTTAATGTTCGAGCAAAAACGGCTGATTTTCGACAAAAGAGATAACACCCCCCCATTACGTCATGCTTCAGAAATGTGGAAAATGGTCCGTTTTCAAATGTTTTATTTTTGAACGTCAGTTCACATTTGTAGGTGGATCATCAGTGTTAGAGCTAAAATTAGCATGTTTAAAGTGATTTTCATGCTTCCAGGGGCTCGGGAAGTTAATTAAATACCATTTGGAGGCATTTAATGTTCGAGCAAAAACGGCTGATTTTCGACAAAAGAGATAACACCCCCCCATTACGTCATGCTTCAGAAATGTGGAAAATGGTCCGTTTTCAAATGTTTTATTTTTGAACGTCAGTTCACATTTGTAGGTGGATCATCAGTGTTAGAGCTAAAATTAGCATGTTTAAAGTGATTTTCATGCTTCCAGGGGCCCAAAACACAAGATTTATGGAATGGTTAAAAGTGCATGAAAATGGCCAATTTACTCACTCTGAGTTCTCAAAAAGGGTTTCTTCACCCCGGGAAGTTAATTAAATACCATTTGGAGGCATTTAATGTTCGAGCAAAAACGGCTGATTTTCGACAAAAGAGATAACACCCCCCCATTACGTCATGCTTCAGAAATGTGGAAAATGGTCCGTTTTCAAATGTTTTATGTTGGAACGTCAGTTCACATTTGTAGGTGGATCATCAGTGTTAGAGCTAAAATTAGCATGTTTAAAGTGATTTTCATGCTTCCAGGGGCCCAAAACACAAGATTTATGGAATGGTTAAAAGTGCATGAAAATGGCCAATTTACTCACTCTGAGTTCTCAAAAAGGGTTTCTTCACCCCGGGAAGTTAATTAAATACCATTTGGAGGCATTTAATGTTCGAGCAAAAACGGCTGATTTTCGACAAAAGAGATAACACCCCCCCATTACGTCATGCTTCAGAAATGTGGAAAATGGTCCGTTTTCAAATGTTTTATTTTTGAACGTCAGTTCACATTTGTAGGTGGATCATCAGTGTTAGAGCTAAAATTAGCATGTTTAAAGTGATTTTCATGCTTCCAGGGGCCCAAAACACAAGATTTATGGAATGGTTAAAAGTGCATGAAAATGGCCAATTTACTCACTCTGAGTTCTCAAAAAGGGTTTCTTCACCCCGGGAAGTTAATTAAATACCATTTGGAGGCATTTAATGTTCGAGCAAAAACGGCTGATTTTCGACAAAAGAGATAACACCCCCCCATTACGTCATGCTTCAGAAATGTGGAAAATGGTCCGTTTTCAAATGTTTTATTTTTGAACGTCAGTTCACATTTGTAGGTGGATCATCAGTGTTAGAGCTAAAATTAGCATGTTTAAAGTGATTTTCATGCTTCCAGGGGCCCAAAACACAAGATTTATGGAATGGTTAAAAGTGCATGAAAATGGCCAATTTACTCACTCTGAGTTCTCAAAAAGGTTTCTTCACCCCGGGAAGTTAATTAAATACCATTTGGAGGCATTTAATGTTCGAGCAAAAACGGCTGATTTTCGACAAAAGAGATAACACCCCCCCATTACGTCATGCTTCAGAAATGTGGAAAATGGTCCGTTTTCAAATGTTTTATTTTTGAACGTCAGTTCACATTTGTAGGTGGATCATCAGTGTTAGAGCTAAAATTAGCATGTTTAAAGTGATTTTCATGCTTCCAGGGGCTCGGGAAGTTAATTAAATACCATTTGGAGGCATTTAATGTTCGAGCAAAAACGGCTGATTTTCGACAAAAGAGATAACACCCCCCCATTACGTCATGCTTCAGAAATGTGGAAAATGGTCCGTTTTCAAATGTTTTATTTTTGAACGTCAGTTCACATTTGTAGGTGGATCATCAGTGTTAGAGCTAAAATTAGCATGTTTAAAGTGATTTTCATGCTTCCAGGGGCTCGGGAAGTTAATTAAATACCATTTGGAGGCATTTAATGTTCGAGCAAAAAGGGCTGATTTTCGACAAAAGAGATAACACCCCCCCATTACGTCATGCTTCAGAAATGTGGAAAATGGTCCGTTTTCAAATGTTTTATTTTTGAACGTGAGTTCACATTTGTAGGTGGATCATCAGTGTTAGAGCTAAAATTAGCATGTTTAAAGTGATTTTCATGCTTCCAGGGGCCCAAAACACAAGATTTATGGAATGGTTAAAAGTGCATGAAAATGGCCAATTTACTCACTCTGAGTTCTCAAAAAGGGTTTCTTCACCCCGGGAAGTTAATTAAATACCATTTGGAGGCATTTAATGTTCGAGCAAAAACGGCTGATTTTCGACAAAAGAGATAACACCCCCCCATTACGTCATGCTTCAGAAATGTGGAAAATGGTCCGTTTTCAAATGTTTTATTTTTGAACGTCAGTTCACATTTGTAGGTGGATCATCAGTGTTAGAGCTAAAATTAGCATGTTTAAAGTGATTTTCATGCTTCCAGGGGCCCAAAACACAAGATTTATGGAATGGTTAAAAGTGCATGAAAATGGCCAATTTACTCACTCTGAGTTCTCAAAAAGGGTTTCTTCACCCCGGGAAGTTAATTAAATACCATTTGGAGGCATTTAATGTTCGAGCAAAAACGGCTGATTTTCGACAAAAGAGATAACACCCCCCCATTACGTCATGCTTCAGAAATGTGGAAAATGGTCCGTTTTCAAATGTTTTATTTTTGAACGTCAGTTCACATTTGTAGGTGGATCATCAGTGTTAGAGCTAAAATTAGCATGTTTAAAGTGATTTTCATGCTTCCAGGGGCCCAAAACACAAGATTTATGGAATGGTTAAAAGTGCATGAAAATGGCCAATTTACTCACTCTGAGTTCTCAAAAAGGGTTTCTTCACCCCGGGAAGTTAATTAAATACCATTTGGAGGCATTTAATGTTCGAGCAAAAACGGCTGATTTTCGACAAAAGAGATAACACCCCCCCATTACGTCATGCTTCAGAAATGTGGAAAATGGTCCGTTTTCAAATGTTTTATTTTTGAACGTCAGTTCACATTTGTAGGTGGATCATCAGTGTTAGAGCTAAAATTAGCATGTTTAAAGTGATTTTCATGCTTCCAGGGGCCCAAAACACAAGATTTATGGAATGGTTAAAAGTGCATGAAAATGGCCAATTTACTCACTCTGAGTTCTCAAAAAGGGTTTCTTCACCCCGGGAAGTTAATTAAATACCATTTGGAGGCATTTAATGTTCGAGCAAAAACGGCTGATTTTCGACAAAAGAGATAACACCCCCCCATTACGTCATGCTTCAGAAATGTGGAAAATGGTCCGTTTTCAAATGTTTTATTTTTGAACGTCAGTTCACATTTGTAGGTGGATCATCAGTGTTAGAGCTAAAATTAGCATGTTTAAAGTGATTTTCATGCTTCCAGGGGCTCGGGAAGTTAATTAAATACCATTTGGAGGCATTTAATGTTCGAGCAAAAACGGCTGATTTTCGACAAAAGAGATAACACCCCCCCATTACGTCATGCTTCAGAAATGTGGAAAATGGTCCGTTTTCAAACGTTTTATTTTTGAACGTCAGTTCACATTTGTAGGTGGATCATCAGTGTAGAGCTAAA